>NW_019394673.1:0-57412 GCF_000612105.2 Orussus abietinus
ATGTACTTGTATTACATGGGGGCAAAATATACTATGACGTTTGGGAAAAATAACTGATTAGAGTTTTAATAGTATGAAAGTACTATTGTATTTGGCAAAGATAATTGATTTCCATTGTCGAGCTATTTTTGTAATTGAAGTCTGAAATAAAAATGTATTTGGCAAAGTTTTTTTTACACCGAAAGTGTTTTTTTAAGAGATTTGTTATACAAGTATAAAATGACATGCAAAAATTTATTTTGTTTTCCTCTTTTTTAATACAAAAAGACGGCCATGGAGCATTTCCGCTGCAACGCCTTTTCAGGCAACTCTCGTTACGGTGAAGTTGATTACGGGCAGTTTTTTAGACAAGCTAAAAACCCAACAATTTCTCATTTCTGTATAAAATTTGTTAGATTGATACATCAAATATTTTTAAACTCTTGATTTTTAAGGAAATATGACGTGTTCGAAAAACATATCGATTTTTGACTTGGAAAATGTTCAGAAAATGTTGTACAAACATATCTATACCAAACGTTGTTTTAAATGTATCTCAAAACCCCTACATACCAGCCTAAATAGTGTTTAAAAGAAAGATATAAAAGTTGAAGTGAATCGAATAAAAATTGTAGACGTTACCGTTCCCACCGATATTAAACATGTTGTTTTGAAAGAAACGCGTTTAAACTATGTTTTTGATTTGGTATATTAAATACCAGATAAATTGAAGTTTATCCGCCAACTTCCGTCGTGGTGTAGCTCCTTTAGGTAATATGAAATTGTGATATATATTGTGACGGCGTTTCAAATGTTGGTCCCGTTCAGGGGGATACCTTTGGGGTCACAAAAGGGCCCTACGTCCCAAGGTCCCTATCCTCTGCCCCGGCTCGCACCCACCCCTGAGCACACACACTAACCCGATTCCGGTTGGGCGCCAGGCGTCCTAGGACACCAAATTTCGGGGGCCCTTCGGCCGCCCTTCCCTAGGGCTCAGGCTCTCCCCGCGAGAGCGGAGCCGGAAGGCGAGGGCGAAGGGTTTGGCCCCGGCTTCTCCGAGGCCCGCACTCGGAGAAGACTTTCTCAAAAAGTGTTGCTACTCCTAAGGGCGCCGCGGCCAGAGCGAAGGGTCGGCTAGCTCAGCTGGGTTGGCCACCGAAATGGCCGCGGAGAGGAGCGAGGTAAGGACGCTTAACTCCCGTAATTCAAATTGTCCGGAAGGGACCCGATTTCTTTTAGAGATTTTGAGGGAAAGGTTTGCCTGTTCGAAGAAATAAAATAAGCTGCAAAATTAAAGGGTCAAATCACAACACGATTTATTCACTCGAGTTAACGGGCGATTGCCAAGACTAATTAACAGAATCGATTTTAACAAGGAGCCGAACGGCCAAAACCCGACAGGTATTCAGCGAGAAAGGGAATTCAGAAATGCCTTTTTTGAAAAAGGGTTTTCCGGAAACGAAATTTAACAGATCGCCAAAAGGCGTGGACCCGACATAACTTCGGAAAATTTAGGCGCGCGCCGCATGCGCGTCGCCAAGAAATTAATCAAGTTACAATAATTTCGCGAGATCCAAAAAGAATTATAACACAAAGCAATATTAAATAAAAAGTAAGGAAGGTAGGTAATGAGGAAAATGGGAACGCTCGCCTCCTATATAAAATGACAGGTACAATTCCATGCACCGTTGAGGTGCTTAAACTATTAAAGTTACCACGGTTGCCGAAAAATAATTAGGGTATTTGCAACAAATAAATCGGATCACTAGCGAAGGACCACGCAGGCTCCGGAAAATATTATATTCAATCGCGAATTTTCTTCCGACGGGAAGACGGTATCGGAACTTTGATTTTCGCCAAGTCGCGATCTTAAAGGAGATAGATCGCGCGAGGGACTTAGAATAATTTCCTAAGCGGGGCGTCAGCTGATCTGTCCGTAGGCACTTTAAGAAGGAGATAGACTGAAAAGGAAATATTATCCGCGAGATACAATAATCCAAAATGACGATAATAAAAATGGAGATAGGAAATTGAGGGATATTAGGGTAAAATAGACGCGAACCGAATTGGTTCGAAGTGGAACGCGAAGGAATTTCCAAATATTAATTAATTCGAAGAAAGGGAACTTGAACCGCGAATAATTGCACGAGGGATGATCTTTGAAGGGAACTAGGACTGATCGGTTTTCCGATCGTTTCAAAGGGAAGGGAACATACCCTGCAGGCAAGAAAGGAACTTAAGAAATTTTCTCGAAGGGACTATCGCGCTTTAAGTCGTGCGCGAAATAAGAAATCAGGACGGTCCCGAGGGACTTAGAGAATTCAAAGTCGTCCTGGAGAGTGAGAGAGATTAAAACCGGATATTGGGGGAAATATCGTAATATTTCCGAAACGGTCTCCGACTAAAGCTTCGACCGGAGGGATAGAACTTTTTAAAGAAAAGGTTTCGATAAGGAACAAAACGAAAGGGAATTATTATAGCCAATCGCTTCGAACTCGGACCGGGGACAAACACCCGTTGCCGAGGTGCGAAAAAGATAGACAATTATGCGAAGAAAGGTCTTCGGCCGAAAATCGTCGCGATTTCGCCGGATAAGGAAATAGAGCTGGAAAACCAAAGGGACATGCGTCTTTCGCAACGCGGCGCACGCTTCGCGCTACGCGATGCGGAAACGGGCCGTTCGGCCCCGAGGGATAAGGAATAGGAAAGGCGCGTGCGCGCCGGGTGACACGGACGGCCCTCTGGCCGCCTCGTGGCCTCCTGGTTCGCGGCCTCGCGAACTCGAGATTTTCGGGGACTTTTTCTACCAAAAAAAGGTTACGGTGAGGAGTTGATACGGGACGTGCGGAGTCCGGATCACTCGATCTGGGCCGAAAAAGGGATTCTATTCTGATTCCTGGGAGGGCTTTTTAATCATTAATTTCTACCAAAGACTTCCCGACGCGTGGGGATTCGCCGCGCAGTCGGCCAAACGGCCAAGTTTTTCCCGTGCCAAGGTCCCGGTTTCCCCGGTCGACCCACTCGCTCCCCGTCCTCCCCGCAACTCTACTCCCGTGGTTGCCCCGAGCGACCGCGACCTGGTGCGGCCGTTCGTCGCCCCGTGCGACAACCGGCCTCCTCTAGGGGAACGCGCACTACAAGCCTAACGCTTTTACGGCGAGGGAGGAGGAGGCTACGCGCGCGGTGGGCCCCGGGCCCCGGTTACCTTCTGGGCCCTGCGGCCTACCGGCTCCGGCCTGGCGACGATCCCCCGGCTGCTTGCTCGGCAGTCTCCTACAGAGTGCGCGCGTAACCCCCTCTTTACAGGCTCACGGATAGAGCGCGGGGCCTCGAATTCAGAGGTCCTGCTGCCATCAATCGGCGGCTGCCCTAATTAGGCGGCCTAGTGACCTACTTTAAACTAGGCGAGATGGTAGATCGGGACCCGGTAAGAGGTTCCGCTAGGCCCGCCAGGAGGACACTGGAGCCGGAATGCCGCTGCCGTGCCGCGAAGGGCCTAAGGTCCTCGCGGGGCTGGGTAGCCGGTCGGATACGCTCAGGGGAAGGTCCCGTTGCCGGGCCAAGTCGACGTGCTCACGCTATCGGGTACCGGGATCCCGAGGAGCGCGTGCGCACCTGGCGCTCTAAATAAATCGGGCTCCCGGAAGGGCCGAGGATCGGGCTCGACCCCTGTACCGCGTTAGATCCCTGGGCGTATGACGGTTTGCCGACTAGGGACAAGCAATTCCCGTCGCAAATTTTTGGCGCCCAACGTGGGGCCCACTTTTGAGAAATAATGATTCTGTATGTAACCAGAAGCGAGGACTAATGAAGTTTTAATAGGAATAGACCCGCGTCAAGATAATTCATGATACTTGGAGTGATGACTCGTAATATCGAAACTTTTTGAAAGTGATTCGGGAAATACTTTCAAATTTAATTGCAATTAAATCAAAGGAAATTTAATTGGAATGTCCTGGGAGGATTTTACCAGAGATTGGCGGGCGCGTTTCGGGGACCCCGACTTCCAATACAGCTTACTTCAGGATTTGCGCAACCGAACGCAGGGAGAACAGGAATCTGTGGCCGATTATTTTACTTGCCTTCGGACCCTCTTTTCTCGGGCCCAACCCGCCTGGCCGGAAGAGAATCAGATCCAACTGGCGCGGCGTAACCTGCAGCCGCGGTATCAAATTATTTTAAGCCAGAATAAGGTCACCACCCTGAAGCAATTGGAAGAGTTAGCGGGGCCGCGGAAATCGCTGTACGTTCCGCCACCCAGTTTCACGAACCTCGCGCACCCGAAAATGTTATCAAGCCGGATTTGGTCTACCGTCCCGCAGTTGCTTCCTCCCGGAGCCGAGCTCAACCCTTAAATGCCTTACCGGAATTAGCGCCACCTCGTGCATCGGGGAGTCTTCCCGTTCCCGAAAAGGTCGTAACCCCTCAGGCCCCGACGGGGGATATAGATTCTCATGCGGGGAAACCCATTTTGTTGCAACCAGGTACCCTCGCCTGGACCCTAGCAGCCTTGGCCACTGGCCTTAGCCTCCCGCAGGTCAACCCGCCCCGCGAAAGAGCCAGACCATCAGGGATTAGCTCGTCAACGCGATCAGCAGCCGAGCGAGCTTGCTGGAATTGCAACGAAAAGGGGCATGTTTATTCCACCTGTCCGTCTCCCCGAGGTCTCTTCTGCTATGGCTGCGGTCAGCCGGGGGTGATGAAAAGAAATTGTCGTCGCTGCACGGGAAACCGGCGTTGAGAGTGCCCGAGGAGGCGAGGTCACTTTCGAATAAATTGCCGCCTCCCGATAGGTTTTTGGTCTCCCTTAGTTATTCGATCCCGGAGGAGGAGGAAAGTCTAAGTTCAACGCTTACCGCCGAATCGGTCACCTTGTTGTTCGTGAATCTGCTGATTTCGGGGAAATCCGTGAGAGCGTTGGTCGATTCGGGAGCCTCTCGAACGTTTATCGGGCGTCACTGTCCCGCTTGGGAGGATTTATTGGGGAAAGACCCGATATCGTCGTCATCCCGACGTGTCGTACTGGCCGATGGACGAGTCTCGGCCATATTGGCGGAAAAGGCCCTACCGGTTATCCTGGGCCCGGTTACCCGTATCATTACCATTAGGGCCCTTCCGGATTTAACTTTTTCATGCGTCCTAGGCCTGGACGCCTTAATTGCACTTGAAGTGCAGATCGACTTCCCGCGACTCTCGTGGTCGTTCGTTTCCCATCCCGACACTCGGTACCCCTTCGAGGGCGCGGCAGAGTTGTGGCGGGAGCGAGTGATCCCGTGTGCGGGGGTGATGGAATTATCGGAATGGCAACAAATCGCCTTGAAACAATTCCTTAACAAGGAGCTGCCAGCTTTCTTGAAGGGTTTAGGTTGTACCTCCCTGGCGACCCACGTCATTGACGTCGGAGACCATCCACCGATCCGTGAACGTAACTATCCGATCTCACCTCCGATTCAGGCCGCGATTAATGACGAAGTAAATCGTTGGCTAAGGGACGGAATAATAGAACCTTCCCTGAGTCCTTGGGCCAGCCCTATCGTAATGATCCGGAAACCAAATGGCACGTACCGTCTGTGCCTCGACTTTTGAAAGATTAACGCCATTTCACGGAAGGATGCCTATCCCTTACCGCTACTTCAGGGAATCCTTGATAAACTCCGCGCGGCTAAATATATCACCACCCTGGATTTGAGTCAGGTCTATTGACAGATTCCTTTAGCAGAGTCGAGTAAAGAAATTACCGCATTTGCCGTCCCGGGGAAGGGCCTGTATCATTTTGTCCGAATGCCGTTCGGGTTGACGGGGGCACCGGCTACCTTCCAGCGGTTGATTGACCGTTTAATCGGTCCCGAAATGGAACCCCATGTGTTCGCGTATTTAGACGACATTATTGTCGCAACGCGTTCTTTTGATGAACACCTCCATTGGGTAAAGTTAGTTTTCGATCAGCTGAAAGAGGCAGGGCTTACTATCAACCCCGATAAGAGCCATTTTTGCCGTTCCCAAGTAAAGTATCTGGGATTTCTCGTTGATGCAGAGAGTCTTCGAATCGATCCGGATAAGGTTGCTCCCGTGTTGGATTTTCCTCCCCCTCGAACCGTAAAACAGCTGCGCCGTTTCTTGGGCATGGCGAGCTGGTACCGGCGGTTCATTCCTCAGTTCGCCCAAATTAGTGAACCCTTAACTCGTTTGTTAAGGAAAGACGGTGTTTGGACCTGGGACCATGACCAGGGTTCCGCTTTCCGAGAGATCCAACGTCGATTAACTACCGCTCCCGTTCTTCAGTGTCCTGACTTCTCGTTGCCGTTTACCGTGCAGACAGACGCGAGTTCCTTCGGTTTGGGCGCGGTTTTCTCGCAAGAACAAGGCGATCATGAATGGGTCATCGCCTATGCGAGTAGGACGCTTAACGACGCCGAGCGGAAATATACCGTCACCGAATTAGAGTGCCTAGCCGTTATCTTCGCGTTTGGCAAGTTTCGACCTTACATAGAGGGTTACCATTTCCGAGTGGTCACGGACCACAGTAGTCTGCGTTGGCTACACAATTTAAAGAATCCAACTGGGCGATTAGCGCGATGGGCTCTTGCATTGCAAAGTTACGATTACGAAATATACTACCGAAAAGGGAGTGCCCATACCGTCCCGGACGCCCTCTCCCGAGCGGAGGAGGGGCATGTTTCAGTCCTATGCACGGGCGAGTTAGAAACCAAGGATCCCTGGTATTGTCAGCGTATGGCTGAGGTACAGAGGGACCCGGGTAGATTTCCCGATTGGCGTTGCGAGGGAAACAGATTGTATTACCGTAGGGCAGATCCGATCGTGGACGAGATCTCCCACGATCTCGATAGCTGGAAGTTAGTTTTACCAAAAGACCTCAGAGGCCAAGCTTTGCAAGAGTCCCATGATGACCAACAAACGGGTCATTTAGGCGTTGATAAAACTTTTCGCCGGTTAGCCCGCGACTACTTTTGGTTCGGGATGTTCAATGATGTCCTGACTTATGTACGCCGTTGTCAACTGTGTCAGAGCATTAAGGTGGAGCAATCGCGATCGGCGGGATTGTTCGGTTTCCGTGTGGTAGCCCAACCGTGGGTTATGGTGGCCGCGGATATTATGGGCCCATTTCCGCCCAGTCGGAAACAGAACGTGTACCTGTTGGTTATCCAGGACGTTTTCACCAAGTGGGTTGAATGTCAACCACTTCGGAGAGCTACGGGAGCTCTAATACGAGAAGCCGTGGAGGAACTGGTCCTTTGTCGGTGGGGAGTACCCTAGGTGCTACTCACTGACAACGGTACCGAGTTTGTGAATTCCGCTCTTAAAGAACTGACGGAATCGTACGGAATCAATTTCTGCCGAATCCCGCCGTACCACGCTCAATCGAATCCCGTCGAGCGGGTCAATCGCGTTCTGAAAACCATGTTGGTGGCGTATCTGGAAAATAACCATCGCGACTGGGATACCCACTTGTCCGCCTTACGTTTCGCATATAACACCGCCCACCATAGTGCTCTTGGTACCTCCCCGGCGTTTCTAAACTTTGGGCGTAACCCGTTCCCGTTAAGATCTTTGCGGCAGTCTCTCGAACCAGAGAGCCTGATTATCGATGCGGAACCCCATACTTGGAGGAAGCGTTGGAAGGATTTGGAATCCCTCCAGGTATGGGTAAGAAACAATCTCGAAGAGTCCCGCCAGCGTATGGCTCTCTATTATAATAAGAAGCATACCGCCAAGCAGTACCAAGTCGGGGATTTAGTATGGCGTAGGCAGCGCATTCTATCTTCGGCGGCAAATTACATTGCGGCGAAATTAGCACCGCGTTATACTGGCCCGTGTAGGGTTCTGCGAATCGTTTCACCGGTGGTATATGAGGTCGCGGACGTTTCGGGTGTCGGCTCACGGACGTGTCATGTTTCCGACCTTAAACCTGTCTATGTGTGAATGGAATTGTGATGTCCTTGGCCTCGTTCTTCCCTAGACACATTCATCCCGTCGATTAGGACCCTTCGTCGGCGATGGCGGATTCGGGTCGCAGGGAATCGGCGGAGAAGCTCTGAGAAGAGGAGCAGGCCGAGGCGGAAATCGAGGCGTTGCTGACGCCCATCTTGGGCCTATGTAGGGCCCTGACTGCCCAGGTGCACCTCATGGGGCGCCTCTGCCCCAACGAAGAGTCCCGATGGGCGGAGGAGGTCCGCCGGGCCTTGCCGGGGGACTTATTGCGCCCCGTGGCTGGGGGCACCACCACACGAGGGTCCCAAACCGACCACTTGCTAGGGGCCCTCCGGAAGCGGATGGCGCCGGAGGCCCCACAGGGGACCCCAGGGACGGCAGCCCAGGATCCGGGGCCTTCTCTGCCGTCGGCCCCCGTAGAGCTGGGGACGCCCAAGCCGCAGACCGCCGAGGCCGTCCAGGAGACGCAGCCGCTGCTGCCCCAGGAGGGGCTGACTACTAACGAGTTGCCGGCCGTGGCGCCCCAGGTCCGTGAGGTCCCGGACTCCACCACCACTCTGAAGGCCGACGAGGACGGACGATCCTCGCCCTGCGGCTCAATTATCGAGCTACCGTCGGTCTGGGAGCCAGGCAACAAGGAGCCCACCATCCGCTGGCGATGGATCGGCGCTGGCCGGGGCCAACGCTTACGGGGGAGGGTAGCCACCACGCCCGGCGGGGCCCGCGACACCCTACCCGAGTCCCGTGAAACCGGGAGTCAGGTACCGGCCATCCCCATCGATGACTACCGCCGGAGGGGGTTACTGGTGTCTGGGGGAGATCGGTGGGAGCCAAGGCCACCTCCCGTCCAGGAGCCCGAAGACGACGACGAAGGAGACCAAGGGACGGAAGAGTCCCCGTCTGGAGCGCTCGCGCGGGAAGAACCGGAGCACGACACCTGGGTGCCGCCGCCACCGGCCCATTTGTCCGGCTACGGCCGCCGTGGCGGCGACGAGTGCTGGAACTGCCTGGGGTTGGGCCACCCTTATTCGGAGTGTCCCTTCCCCAGGCAGATATTTTGCTACGGGTGTGGAGCACGGGGGCGCACCCTAGGAAGTTGCGGACGGTGCGCTCAACGCAACCGCCGCTGCCGGCGCCACGACGCCAGGGCCTGCCGGGAGTGAATCTGGGGGAGGAGTTGCCTCTCGGGTTCCGTGACGGGAGTGGCTGAACTCAGAAGGCTGCCGAGGAGTTAGTTGGCATTGACGCCCTTTTTCGTTTGTTGTTTTAGTTACCGGTGACTCCCGTTATGTGGTGTTATTTTTTGTTTTATTCCGGACTATCCCGTGTGTAAAGTCCCGTTGAGGGCTGAGTTGCCGTTACCGTCCCGTTGAGGACTATTCAGTGGTCATTACCGTCCCGTCGACGGCTCGTCAGTTCCCGCACCATTCCGTCGACGGCCGAGTACTTTTGTCGTTCCCGTCCCGAGTGAGGACCGATTTATTTTTTTGCTGCTTCCCGTTTCATGGATGCGCGGTATGTTCGCGCCGTATCGCTACCGTTCTGGGCCCCAAAAAGAGGCCAGGCCAAGAGAAGGGCCCCATTTTGTTGTCCGGTTAATAAACCGTGTGGTGTTGGTCCATCCTTATTATTGATTCCTTATCCTTCCCGTATTGCGGTCGGAGGTCTTCTGGGTTCCGCGAGGGACTCCTATACCCTCCGTATGCTCCGGCTTCCCTAGGGGGGAAGGAGTTTGTGACGTAGCAAAATAGTTGCTCGTCACAAGAAAGGTTAAGACCGGAGCGGGGAGGAGTCCCTCTGGCAATCGCTAGCATAAGCATTATGTTTTGAAAAAAAGAATGTAAAAATTGCGATAGATTCTACGGCGCGCAGGCGCCGGTTACAGAGTGCGCGCGTAACCTCGAATTCAGAGGTCCTGCTGCCATCAGTCGGCGGCCGCCCTAATTAGGCGGCCTAGTGACCTACTTTAAACTAGGCGAGATGGCAGGTCGGGGCCCGGTAAGACGTTCCGCTAGGACCGCCAGGAGGACACCGGAGCCGGAATGTAGGACCTTCCGGCGCATCCGGCATTGCCAGAGCGATCGTCAACGAAGACACTCCTGCCGTTAGTCCCGTCCCGCTTGGCGCCGTCCCGCCGTTACCGAAGGGCGCCGTCCCGCCCCGCCTAAGCGAAGCTGAGGAGCGAGGAACATCCCGGCCGAGTGGACCTCTGACCGGTGAGCCCGAGCCTGCCCAGGGGGCCTCTTAGACCGCCATTCCGTCCGTTGACCGTGAGCCGATACCGCCGATACCGCGCCGCGACCGCCGCCATTTCGGTTCCCGCCGGCTGGATATGATGGTAAACTCTTAACCACCGTGCGTGCCTCCCGAGAGTCTTGGGGGAGGACTTTTACCTCCGTCGAAGGGCCGGGTTCGAACCGCGGAAAGCGCGTCGCCCTTTTCTTTTTCTTTTAATGTAAAGTCCGACGGGCGGAGACTCCCACCCGCTCGAAAATATCACGCCCCGTACCGTAACCGCCTAATCCCGGGAAGGGATCGGACTCTCGTTTAGGCTGCCCAGGAGCAGGTCGGAGTGGGTAGGAGGCGTAGGGCCGTATCGCGAGCCGGTGCCGAATCCCTGTGCGCAACTACCGAAGGCACCGAGCTCTTATCGGGGCCCAGGGGGCACAAAGTAGGTCCGTCCGCGAGGGTGTTGTACCCTGCGCGAATTCCCACCGGGGAATTCGCTCCTGTAATCGCGCGCTCGAGTTTTTGCCGTTGGTCCCGTTTTGTTTCGATCTCTCCCCGTTGAGTTTTTTTTTCCGTACCGAGTGGCGTAACGTCCGCCAAGTTTGTGACGCGTTCCCGTGAAGGGCCGAACGAAATAAATCTCCCGAAGGGAGGATCTACCGCAGCCCTGCTCTCGTTATTTTAACCTCTTCCGGACCGAATCCCGAGTCGACTCCTCCTCGCTCATGCTTCTCGGAGTGCGAACCCCCCGACTCTGCCGTGCCGCGAAGGGCCTAAGGTCCTCGCGGGGCTGGGTAGCCGGTCGGATACGCCCAGGGGAAGGTCCCGTCGCCGGGCCAAGTCGACGTGCTCACGCTACCGGGTACCGGGATCCCGAGGTGCGCGTGCGCACCTGACGCCCTAAATAAATCGGGCTCCCGGAAGGGCCGAGGATCGGGCTCGACCCCTGTATCGCGTNTGCGGGGGCGGGCCGCAGACGGGCCCTGGAGGCTCGGGTGCGGCCGCCCGCAGGGGCAGCAGGACTACCCGGCCAGGAGCCGGACCAGGAGGCAGGAGCTCCAGCGACCCTGGCTGCCACCGACGAGGCGAGGCGTGGATTCTACGCCTTCGCCGGAGTACCCGGGGCTTACCCAAGGGTCCGTCCCCGGGTGAGCCAGGATCCCCCGGAGGGGAAAACATCGAGGGCCCAGAAGACCAGGGCCCATCGGGACCCGACGTGCGCCAGGCGCGCAACGCCGTTGCCCAGCAACCGCGCACGGAGATCGCGCCGTCGCAACCCCCTGCCCTAGGAATCGGGCCGGCGCACGCCGATTCCGCCGAAAAGTTGGTGCTAAGGGGCATCTCAACCAATCAACGGCGCCGATTGGAATTCGGACTGGCCAGCCGAAGCCCTATATAGGACAGCGCCTAGAGAGCCCCGATCTTCTCTGCCT
This sequence comes from Orussus abietinus, assembly GCF_000612105.2. Classification (NCBI taxonomy): domain Eukaryota; kingdom Metazoa; phylum Arthropoda; class Insecta; order Hymenoptera; family Orussidae; genus Orussus; species Orussus abietinus. The sequence continues at coordinate 11,592 of NW_019394673.1, forward strand.
ACGACCGTCGGACCGAGCGGACCTGTGCTAAAAAGTTTCTTTTAATTTGTCTGGTTGTCTTAAATTGTCTCCCATTGCCACCAAGGGACCCGAAGACCTTCCCGGCTCATCGAGGGACTTAGCCGAGGGGCCTGCGAGCGACGGTGAATTTTCTTTAGTAAAGTAAGTGCCACGTGCCCATTCGAGGACCCCTTGTTGATGTTAATAAAAATTAGTCTCCGGGTAACTTCGCAAAATCGTAGGGCCCGGATCGTGTCGCGCCGGTGAGCGGAAGCGTACCGAATAGACGGTCTTCGTTAGTCTCACGCGGGCGATCTTTCGGTTTGCCCTGGTGGGGCCTACGATCCGCGGAATTCGGATTTTGAGTTAGCCTCTCGGGAGGCCGTGGGGTTCCTCGAGTGGACACGAGAGCGACTTTTCTTGTATTCTTCGAGTCGTGTCCTGTAATTTTCTAGCCCCTTTCTTTGTAATTTTCTGTCGCGCCCCTTTAAAGTAAAAGCGTGCAGTTCGAGTCATCTTTTCTATTGTCTGGCCGTGAAATTCGAGTTCCTTTGTAGTTTAATTTTCTTTGTCTGGCGGAAGTTTGTGAACGGTTTTGACTTCCGCCGAGACTAATCTTCGAGCCCAGTAGAGTCATTTTTCTCACGCCGGTTTGTGAATGGTTTGGGCCCGCGGCGGGAAAAGTGCCCTTTTCGAGATATTTTGGAAGTGATCGTTCACCGAAAAGTTGCGAATGGTTTTGATTTTCGGTGTGGAGATCTCATGATTGTGTCCATTTAGGGTCCTTTGTCACGGCCAGAAGTCGAGTCCTAGGTGCGTCCAGTATCTTTCCCTCGGGGTCGGAGGCGGAGAAGCCGCGCGGCAACCACGTGGTCGCCCGCATCCGTGACCCATTTTCTTCCCCGGAAAGCCCGCTTTTCTTCCGGTGGAAGTTGCGATCGTTTTGAGTTTAATTTTTGAGTTTAGTTTGCCGAATAATTTTGAGAGTAGGTTTGCGACTCGTCCGTCGAATGAATTTTGTACAACAATGCGGAAATTTAGAGTCAAGAACATGTCGTGTAATTTCGAGTCCATTAGTCCATGAATGCGAGCGCAAGTTTTTGAATTATTAGATTGTATTTTGAACATGTACGGTTTCTGAATTATTGACTTGTATTTTGATTGTGTGCGAGTTAGAATTTAGGTGACCCATATTCGTTATTATAGCGAACCCGTTGTGTATTTTTAGTAATTCGAATCGTAGAATTATTTTTGCATTATGGTCGATTGGAGCCCGCGGAAATAGATTTTCCGAGAGTTGACGAACCCTCGAAATTGTGTTGAGCGGAGCCCCTTTTTGAATATTTCGCGTTAAACTGTCTTTCCCGACGATAAACCGGGAAAACTATTAAGTTTTCTAAGATATTTGATATTCTCTCCATTTTCTATTTCCTGCTTTAATTATCTCTCGCCTAATTGTCCCGCGAGAATTACCTTGCTAAATTAATTGTCTTTTGGGCGGCCTTCCGCCGAACCCTATTTCCATGTCGCATTTCTGTTTTCGCGCTTCAGTTTGTTAATCTAATTATTTTCTATTTCTTTTTACTGCTAGAATAAATTTGTTAAAACTTGGTACCAAATTCGAATTCGTTTTTCTTTTGAGTAAGTGTGGCTGAATTCCCCTGTTTCCTCGAGCCTAAGATTAATTCCCCAAATTTGTTGAAGTTTTCCCCTTTGTTCCCCGCATCTTGGTCTTACCCATGCCCTCTCCGAACCAAGGCGCGTGCGCGCTCTAAGCTAGTCGGCCGCGCCGCGACGATCGTCGAGGCGGAGATCGTTCGAGCCTAGTCCTTTGAGTCAATTTTGAGTTTGGCGAGAGTTGTTCGAGAGTATTGAAATTTTTAGTTGTTGAGATTTTCGAGAGTTGAGAGTTTGCCGTCGAGTATTTTTGGCCTCCGGGGAGGTCTGGCGCCCAACTTTGTGTCTCGTTCCCGAAACCGGGAAATAATTTTGAGTGGCTCGAACGGATCCGCCTAGACGATCGGGCGAAGGTGACGAGCAATCGTCCGGGCGCTGCGGGCCCGGAATTCCCCCCCGAACAAAGTGTCCGTTGTCGACACCGTTCCTTGTATCGTTGCTATCCGTCACAATATATATATATACATATTTCTACTCCAGTCGTAGTACGAACCGTGGGCTTCTTCTTCCTCGTCCGGCTCGTCGTCCCAGGACTCACGACCTTGGCGCTGTTCCCGCGCATTCGGGTCCGGTCCTGTCCACTCCGCTACGTCCTCGTAGCGGAGTCGGGACAGGTCGAGCACCCCCAGGTGCTCGGGGTTGTCGTGAAGGAGGAGGTCTGGGGCCTCGGTTGCCCAGGAGTGCGAGTACCATGTGCGCTCGAATATTGGCCGCTTCTCGTCGCTCCACAGCTCCCGCCAAATCTATTATACTGTCGGTTCGAAGGAGGCTTCCTCCGATGACTCTGACCATGGGAGCTCCCATACGTCATCGTCGAGGGAGTCTGGGTATTCCAGGTCCCCGAGTTGGTCTTCGTAGCCGGCCGGGATCGGGCCGTGGATTTGCTCGCCCGGCTGGTCCTGGTCGGTCTCGAGGTTGGCCCACCAGGTTCGTTGGGCCTGCCTCCTTCTGTTCTCGTCCTCGAGGCGAAATGGTGGAATTTGCTCCCTGGGCGACATCGTCGAATTTCTGGTCGTGGTACGTTGGCTTCGTCGGTTTTGCGGACTTCAGAAATGTTCCGAAGCCGCGAGAGTCGTGGGTTTTATACCTTCGGCTATCGGTCGGAGGGTGGAGATTTTTCCAAATTTTCTTTGGAGGGGCTGTATCTCCAGCATCCCTATTGGGTAACGACGGTGGTTTCTTGGGTTTAAAGGGATGCAGTTTCTTGGGGGTGGTTGCATGTGGTTGCATCACTGGTCAGTCGTTTCTGACATGGGCGGGTTTAAGGCGGTTCACATGCACTGTCACTATCTTCCTTCCTATTTTAATGGTGTAATTCACATCAGAAACCTTTTTTATTATTAGAAACGGTCCGGAATAGTGAAGAAATAATTTGGCACCCTTGCCGCGGAATTTTTCGTTATGTAGGAAAACGAGGTCTCCTTCCTCGAAAGAGCAAGGGTTAATCTACCTATCGTAGTATCCTTTAGATACCCTTTTGCTTTGAATTAATTTTTCGCGCGCAATTTCGCTCATGGTGCGAAATTGTGATGCTAGTTCGTTGAAGTAATCGTCGTATGTGTTATCGGATTCTATCACGTCGATATATTCCGACAGGGGACCGCATTTGAAACAGAACATTAATTCGAAAGGGGTGAATCCGTGAGCGCTATGCTCCGAAGTGTTATAACTGAACGTGGCGAAGGGAATCCATTCATCCCAATCGTTCTGGTCTTCGTTTACATAATGTTTTAAGTATTCTGCTAATACATGATGGCTTCTCTCGAAGGATCCGTTCGATTGAGGGCGGAAAGCGGTTGTCCTGACTGTTTTTATCTTAAACATTCGGGCAAGCTGTTGGATTATCTGGCCAGTTAGATTCGACCCTTGATCGGTTAGTATCACTCTCGGTGGTCCGAAAATGCAGATAAATTCCTGCGCTCGTACCTTTGCGATCGTGAGGGAGCTTGTTTCTCGAACCGGATGCGCTCGAACGAATTTCGATAATTGGTCTTGTAATGTTAAGAGGTACCTATTCCCATTTATGGTTTCCGGTAGGGGTCCTACTATATCCATTGCTAATTTCTCAAGTCGGCGTGAAGGAGTGTCGGTAATTTCCATTGGATTTCTCGTTTTCATTCGGACTAGTTTGTTTCTTTGACACTCAGGGCAATGTTTTATGTAATTTTGGACGTCGGCCTTAAGATTGGTCAAATTAAATCTTTGTCGGATTCGTTTATACGTTTTGTTCGTTCCTTTGTGTCCTCCTAGCGCGCTCTCATGGCATTCTTTTATTATGTTCAGTATATCGTCTTGACAGGGGTTCTGTATTTTATTGTGACATATGGTTACGTTGATATCAGTTCCTTTGAACAGATATCGGAGCATTAGCCTGGCGTCTTCCCAGGTGAATGCATCAACGCCGGATTCAAATCGCGGCATTGAAATAGTCCTTACATCAAATTTTATTAATAATGATTTTAAATTTTTAAACATTTCAAATGCATCGTTCGGTTTTGTTTTGTCGGTATCCCGTTCCCTAGATACAACATAGAAAATACAATAGGAACCGTGTTTCCGGCTGACGATCTCTCCCACGGCGGGTTTATGTTCCTTTAAGTACGTCGTATCATCAAAGTGTTCCGCGACTACCTCTGGTTCAACATCGGAACAGATGAAGGATGCACAGTTGTCCGGTTTGGAAAATATGCTATCCTCAGTTTCTCTAATATTTAGGGACAAGATCGGGTGTTTGACTACGTAACGCAGGTACTCAGCGTAGTTATCTCCAGCACCACATGTTTCGTCCGTTCCGATGGGGAACATCCTAATATCCGTCTCGTATTTGCCGTTCGGTGCCGAGGATGTCTGGGGTCCCGGACCATCATTTCTTGTCGGCGTATTTACTTCTATTCGGCTGAACGCGTCGGCATTTGAGTTTAAGGCCCCGGCCTTGTAGTGGATTTCGTAATCGAATTCGGAAAGTTTCAGACGCCATCGGACTAGTCGGGAGTTTGGGTCTTTTATGTTCAAGAGCCAGGTCAGGGGTCTATGGTCGGTTATTATTTTAAATTTCCTCCCATAGAGATACGGTCTAAAGTTCTAACACGCCCAAACAATCGCGAGAAGTTCCTTTTCCGTTGTGCAATAATTGCATTCGGCTCGGTTCAGTATGCGGCTCGCGTAAGCAATCGGTAGGTCCTTTCCTACTTCGCCTTGTGATAGTACGGCTCCGATCGCGTTTTCGCTGGCATCCGTCGTTATTGTAATTCCTTATTAAAATCTGGATATTGCAGTACGGGTTCCTCGCAGAGTGCGTCTCTCAGCATCTCGAAGGATCTCTGTTGTTCGCTGGGCCATAGGAATGGGACATCTTTGCGCAACAGGTTGGTAAGAGGCTTTGCGATTTTACTATAATCCGGGATGAATCTTCGATAGGAACCGGTTAATCCTAGGAATTGTTTGATCTGTTTGGCACTTTTCGGAGCAGGGTATGATTTTATGGCTTTGATCTCGTCAGGGTTGGGCTGTACGCCCCTTTCCGATATAGTATGGCCCAGGTATGCTACCACGGTCTTCAGGAACTCGTATTTGTCGGGCTGTATTTGTAAATTATTATCTCTAAGTCTGTTAAATAGTTTACGAAGTTTTATGTCGTGTTCTTGGAGCGATCTCGCGTAAATGATAATATCGTCCAAATAAACGAACATTTCGTTATTTTGCAATCCGGAGATTCATTAATCTTTGAAAGGTTGCCGGCGCATTATTTAATCCGAAGGGCATCCGTGTGTATTGATAATTTTCCACCCCGACCGGACTAATGTCCGGTCGGGGTGGAAAACGCAGTTTTATGACGGTCGACAGGGTTTAGTTCAATCTGGTGGAACCCTGAGGCCAAGTCTATTGTTGTAAAATATTTGGCGCTGCCCAACTGGTCGAGGATTTCCGTAATGTTGGGAAGCGGATACGCATCTGTGATTGTTTTTTTCGTTAATTTCTTATAATCAATGACGACCCGCCATTTTCGTCGTCCTTGGGCGTCAAGCTTTTTAGGGACTACCCAAAGAGGCGAACTGGAAGGAGAAGTAGAGGGCGTAATGATGCCTTGAGTAAGTAATTCGTTCATTTGTCTTTGAACTGCCTCTTTGTGGATTTCGGGATATCGGTACGGTTTTACAGTAATGGGGGTGTTATCCGTGGTAGGAATTGAATATGTCATGGCGTTGGTGTAAGTCAACACGTCGCGAGGTAGATAGAAGATATCATTAAACTCTTCTAAGAGTGGGACGAGGTTTGAATATTCCTCGCCATTTAAATGTTGAATTCGAAGATTTTCGTGCAGTAAGTTCATGCGGTTCGCATTCGCGTTGGTCGAGAAGACAAGTGCTCGTTCGGGATTTCGAGTTTCGATTTTGGATGACTCTCGCGTTGAGGATCGCGTTGAGGTCGCGGGGACGCACTGCCCGTGGTCGGAGGGTCAGTGATTGGAGTGGATTGTTGGATTGACTTTGCGTCGCACAGTGGCGAATTAATTGCGAGTACGTTGCTCGGTGGCGAATAATTTGGAGATACGTCGCGCAATGGCGGATTATTCGGGAATACGTCACTCGATGGCGGATAATTTAGAAATACGTCGCGCAATGGCGGATTATTTGGAAATACGTCACTCGACGGCGGATAATTTGGAACTATGTCGCTCGATGGCAGATCATTTGGAATTACATCGCTCGATGGCGGATCATTTAGAAATACGTCGCTCGATGGCGGATAATTTGGAAATACGTCGCTCGATGGCGGATTATTTGGAAATACGTCGCGCAATGGCGGATTATTTGGAATTACGTCGCTCGATGGCGGATCATTTGGAATGAAGTCGAAGGGTTCGGCGTAAGGGTTCGAACTGGCTCCGCGAATTTGTGCCCTCGGGTGATTAGTTTCGCTAAATGATTCCAGTTCTAATGCCGGTAAGACTAGCCTCCTGTCATTTTCGCTTAGATTAGCTATGCTAGTAATTACACAGTTGCCGGAGTCTACCGGCACTAGGCTATCGCCTAATAAAATATAATTTTCGACTTCTTGTCGATTAATTATCCTGGTCTTCACTCCTGGATTAAGAACGGGGATCTTAACGAAGCTGACTGTTCGTGCCGCTAGGGTTACAGCGCAGCTCTCTGTGATCGGATATGATATATCGCGAAGATTTAAAGTGTTAGTTTCATACGAAATATTTGCTTTTTCTGCGCGGAAGAATGACTCTCCCAGGATGCCTGCCTGTTTCAATATTAGTCCTGCCTCTACTATGTGGAATTTGTGCGCCTACCGTTGATAGATAAGAAAGTATACCCTACAGTTGTGACGTCAGTATCACCTATTCCGCACAATCGGAGTAATTCGTCGTCGTAAAATAGTGCATCTGGTCTAACGTGGCATCCTTTTATCAAACTAATTTCTGCTCCGGTATCTATTAGAAACGTAGTTTTGTCATCCTTTAATTGTGGAACGGGTAAGATTACTGAGTTCCTTGCTTCTCCGATAGAGAGAGTAAGGGCTCGATCGTAACCTGATTGACGGGGCGCTGTTGGTTCGCGTAAGATCTCGCGCCGAGCATTTAAACCTCCCGTGCCGCGAGAAGCTTGGGAGTTTAAATGCTCCGACGATTCATTTGGTCGGTCATAATTTCGTCGGTCGTAATTGGGATTCTGAGGGGGGCGATTATATTGATTTTCGTTATAATTGTATCGAGGCTCGCGTGGGAATCGGTCTGCACTGGCTCGAAAATTATTATCTCTATGAGGGGGAAAAAACCTCCTTTCGCCACTCCTCCTTTCTTAAACGTGTTTCGCATTCTTCGATTACATGTCCTGTCCGTTTGCAGTATCGGCAAAATTTTTCGGAGTGGTTAGTATTTGTCCTGTCCCTGTAGCTCATATCGCGATTAGGAGGGAAAGGTCCGGAGTTAGCCGGGGGGAAAGGTCGGGAATTAGCCGGAGGGAAAGGTCGGCAGTCTCTCGTCAAGTGTCCTGTTCTATTACAATTATTACAGTGCAAGGGTCGATTTGCACTGGACCGACGATGGAGTTCGTCTACTGCATGAACCTCACGTTCTTCCTCTATCGCGACTTCTATTGCTTCTTGTAGGGTCTCGGGTCGATATGCTCTCACCAAGTGCTGGATTCGAGGGTTTAATCCGCGTATAAACGCTGTGAGAACATTAGTGTCTACTAATTTCATCATGGCCTCAGTTTCGGCCGAAGTATATGCAGCACTCAGGATTTCTACAATTCTGAACCTGTTTTCGATTCTCTGACCGTACTGAACTACACTCTCTCTGGATGACTGATACGCAGTATCTAATTCTCGATTCCATTTCTGTACAGTTTGCTCGTCCGCGTATGCGGTCAAAAGTTCCCTTTTTAATTCTGCGAAATCGCCTATATGTTTATTATTTAATAATAGCCTCGCGTCGGCCTTAACTTTAGTTTTAATCAGGGTGGTCAATATGCGAAGGTCTGAGGACTTAACTAAATTAAATAAGTCTTCGCAAGTTCTGATAAATTTGCGTACGGGAGAAATCGGGGATAGAGGACAAGGTGGTAGGTTCCATGCCGATTCCGCCTGTTCCGGGCATTCTATCTGACTTCGATAACGAAAAAGAATCGGAAAAACGTTCTGTACTCGAGCAAGCGGACTCTAAGCTATCGGTATCTATGATGACGGCAATAAAACGACGGGGTTTCGTGAAAGAGCGGATTACTTACAGTACAAACATAACGGCGATTATGGGCACGCGCATCGTACAGCTGGCGGAGCAGGTAGTTCTGCGCTCGGGGTCGTCGTCTGTCTCTCTCGTGCTTGCGGGTTCTGTTGGCTGTGCGATAGGCCTTTCGGGTGGTATTCCTTCCGAAGATCTCCCTCGGCTGGATCCTCTCGGCCTTGCTGAGCTCCTTTCGTTGACCTGGTGACTCCGAAAAGTCACCGCTGGGCAGTTCCCAATCTCGAAGATCTCCCTCGGATGGGCCTGAGCTGTTGTACTCTACGAAGATCACCCTCGGGCGGTGTACAGCGATTCCCAGGTTTGAGAGTCGAATTCCTTGATGTGAGGCGTGAACCAAGTCGGTTTATCGGCAGCGATCGTCGTTCGATGATGCCCCGTTTTATTCCAGACTGGTAAATCTGACATAGTTAGAGAAATAATTCTCTTTTGGTCGATGTGAAGTGATCCCACCGCTGCCACCACTTTTATTATACCTACTGTTAGGTCGGGGATCGTTTACTCGGGAGCGGTGATAGCGATTACCCGAGGATGTCGATCGGACCGGGCCTCGTGGGTTTGTCTTTGGGGACTCGCTTCCAGATGATTGAAACCAGCCAAAGACCTCGTCGAGCAAAGTAACTTAGATACTTTATTTTCGATGCCCCTCGGTTTTACAGGAACGACTCGTAGACTCGGTCAACTCAAGGGGACTAGCGTTCGCTGAGAGTTACAGGTGCCTCGCATGCAGGTTACAGAATGGAGACAGTTCAAACTTCGATAGATCAGAGAGCGAGCCCTTCGGAGCGGGCCTTTTTATACTGACCTAGGATGTTTCTAGGCGCGGAGGAGGATGCTTATTGGTGGGTTTTCAAGATTGAGGAGGGAAATGTCTCATGTGATTGGCTTGGGGACAGGTCGAAGGGGAAACAGGTGGAAAGTGTCTTTTTCCAGAGAATCTGAATGTTTGACGTTTCCCAGGGCTGTCATCTAGTTTGGGGTGCGTTAGTACTCGGATAAACAAAGGGGAGATAAGAAACGAGGGAGAGCATGTCTCCAGGAGCGTTTTGGAGCGCGAGACGCGTTGCTTAGTTTCTTTCTTCATATTACTTAAAATAAAATGTTAGGTAGGGACATAACACCTACCGCTTAAATGTCGAGTATCGATACTCCTGTGCGCGCGCAGCGTACTTCCGATAATAACTAAAAGTGAAAAGGTCCCTTCCTCTGTTTAACCTCCTCCTAACAGCAAACCGTATGCACAAACTATAGCAATGTCTCCTACATGTCTATAAGCTCAATGATTGTTGACAACAATGAAGGAATGTCCGTCTAATCGAAATAGAGAGAGAAAGTATTTCGTGCAAGTCTCTTTCTCTCTGTCATTTTGATTGGTCACCTCATCAGAAGTGACTAATCAGAAACGAACAGAGAGTGACACTAACATGTTTCTGTCTCTTTCTATTACACGGACAAAGTGGCAACAATAGACGCTCAGTCCACACTATGTTATGACGGATTTTCGCCCGTCCCAGGACCACGACCGCAGTGGACGATACGGGATCTCCGGGAAACTCTAAGGATGGTGTGAGGAGACTAGTATAAGTGCCGTTCTGCTCCAGGATCCCTCGGCACCCGCGGGATCAAGCGAGGGGAGGGACGTGAGGAGGTCGAGGCAGGGGCCCTGACTCCCCAAAACATCCGGGAAGTGGGACTCCTCGTCCCACGGGGGGAATTCTGCGAGGTCATCGGGAGGACGCCCACCCGGAAAGCGGTACATGGACCAAATGAGAGTCTCCCAACCGGGTGGAGCGCTCCGACCGAGGAAGTTCTCCGGCCAGGGCCAGCGGTCTGAGGATCTCAGCGCCCCAACTTGAAGAGGATCGACCTGGTGAGGCCCGAAGGCGCCAAGAGATACGGGTGGCAGGCCTCGCGCGGTGGACAGGCCACAGCCACTGCCGAGGAAGCCGTGGCATTAGTTTAGATAGGTCGTCCTCCACCACCAAGGTCGGTCCCAGGGGGAGGTCCGCCGGCGGATTCCTCATCGGCCTCGCGAATTCCCCAACCACTCTCCGGGGACCCGGTGACAACCCCCGCGACCTCCAAGGTACCGTACGTTCCCCTCCCATGACTCGCCGGGTACGCCGCAGGGGGAGAAATATGTCCGGATTTTCGGGTTGCGTAGGATTGTGCAGGAATTCGAAAAGGGAGTCTGACCCGAGTGAGTGCCGCGAGTGGATGTGTGAAGAAGAGGACCGTGGGCGAAGTGCCGGTCGATTGCTCCAGTGAGACATTAGGGTTCCATTCACGTCCGTTCCAGGAAACTCCAGGGTGAACATGGAGTTCCATACGCTACCGTTCCGTTCCGTTTGCGATATCAGAGTCCCGGGGATCCCAATTTTGCGTCTATTGGTCGAGGCTCATGGCATTACGGACGCCTGCGCGTCCTATGGAAACCTGAGTACGATCACCGAAGGACCTATTTTCCGGCCGCGATGTACGATCGCGTAAAAATGATGTACTAGAGTATCTGGGGATATCTGAGAATATACAACTTTCTTCATTTTTCGCTAAAGTGTAGCTTTTGTCACCTACTCCCTTAGGTCAGTTACGGCCCCGACCCTAACTCTCCACAACTTGCCTCCTGAGCGACACGAGACATGCCTTCCGAGTCCTCTCTCGCCGCCCTTCTCTCCGTTTCGTGACATAATTTAGGTGATAAGTTTTGCAATTACGAGTTACGATTCTGCTTAGACCGGTTCGTTGGTTCCGGGGACCCAAAAATCAACTGGCGCCCATTGGATAGTCGGAGAACGGGGAGGGAGGCGAGAGCGTGGATCGACGAAGGTGCGCGAGATTCTTCAGATGGAGGAAAAATCGCGTTACAATGTATATGGTATTACCGTTTCTTTGACATACAGAAAATTGTATGGAAATAATTGCTAGGAAAGCAGATCATGTTTAATTCGTCGAAATTACATATTTCCTCCATCATGCAGCAACTTCAAAGGTACAAGGTGTAAGGATGTCGACAGGGGAGAAATGTGTATAGGACAATGTTCTTTTATTAAGGTAGTTAAATATACAAATAACTCTTAAAAGTAAATCAGGCATGTGTCAGTTTAAATTTAAATACAATCTCAATTCCGGACTTGACAAAAAAAAATGTAATTTACCTAATCCGAGGTCTTACATACAAGTTTTAAAATGATGGAAATTGTCCCGTTTAGACATTTTTCAGTTCCGCTTGATGCCGCCGTTAAAATTGGTTAGAATTATGGCAAAGCCAACGGTATCATTTCTCTCTTACTTTTCTTTGTACGTTTGACTCATGTAGTACACTGCTAGATATGAATGCCTTGCTTATGGATATCGTGCAGCCTGTGTGATTGGAAAGCATTCATGTCCGCCAGTGTATCGCTGAATTCATCGATGGGACATACTAACAAAAAAGAGTGTTAGTGCCACTAGCTCTATCATGATTCTAGTGGCGGAGAATAGAATGGACAAGGGCAAAATGCCATTATGTCTGGTAAATAGAATATTGAAAATGAAGAGAAAAGGCTAAAACTCAAGACAGTCAAGGCACCGTCATCATGACGTCATGCAATCGTACTCAGTAACGTCGAATATTAGTCATCGGGTGTTCGAACTTCATAAAAATGTAATACTTCATGTAAAGAAATAAAGATTGCGTTATTAAGAAATTCAATAGACAATAGATATCTATTATAGCACACAAAGAAGAGATGAGGAAATCGGATGAATTTTCCAGCGGTATTTTTTTAAATGAATGACATATTTCAGCAAAAACTAACACTGAAGGGAATTAGATATTCATGAAATGTGTCAATGAGTCACTTTCTAAAAATTGACCTACCAAAGCCAGTGACGATTTCGAGGCAATAATCACAAAACAGACCCAATATCATCACAAACACGGATCATATCACACATTTTATGCATTCACTGATTATTTAGGCACTAATAACTTCACGAAGAATATATAGTCTGGAAGAATACCGGTGAAGACTTTCATGTGATTTTCTCACCTCTGATTAATTAAAAATGACTGACTCACGGTTACTGGAGCTGGTAAATGTCGGGTATAGGGGACCCACCTTCGATGACCTTGACCTTGACATATATTGTCAAGATCACTCTCCTAAGTGACCTCCACAAGATTTTATTCATCGCCCGTCGTTTGTTAACAAGTTATTAACAAAATAATCTTTATAAGTCGAACGTACGTTTTCGACATTGGGTGAACACATTTAAAGATATATACAAATAGACAAATAGACATCATAGAAATATTCATACACTTACTACTCTGTTTTGACTTTTCCTGTCGAGATTCTGTTATCACTCATAATCGTTATCTCCCTAAATACTTATTTAAAGGAAGATATCATTTCGGTAAACATAGTAACGCTTTCTTCGAAATGATGAGTTCGATGTAACTGGTTGAACATAATTAGATAATTAAATATCATTAAGTGAATTAGAATCTGATGTATTGTTGTAGTTAAGAGATGGCTGGCCACCTCACGGCAGCTGGATTTTAACTACTAACCTAACGTAAACCTAAATCAATTCAAATGAATTCATTCTAAAAATGTTGAAAATATATACGTATCTTTAACTTTATATATCGTATTTCTAATGTTTGGAATGATTAATTTGAGTTAATGTGGGTTTAAGGTAGGTTAATAGTCAGAATCCGGCCGCCGTGAAGTGCCCGGTAAAAATACTTGAATAGAACGGGATTCAATGTCTCACGGTTTCAACGTAAAAGTGATGATTTTTCTATTGTATTGAATACCTGATTTTTCTCTCCAAGTACAATTCCCGAAACAAGAATACATTTTCTATGAATCAATTATATTCTATTCCCCTTATGTACTCTGATTTTTGTTCAAGTCCGAAAAAAGGAATATACTTCTACTTTGTTTAATTCCTTCTAGTCCGGCATTATATCCGGCAAAATATCGGTATTAAATTGTTTTGTATTCCGTTCAGAGGAATACATTATAGGAATGCCTAATTTCTGCCAGTTCCTTTAAAAAATTTGTACATTCAATTGCCTTGAATTGTTTTTTTGGAATATAAGTGTAACTTCTAATTTAAATCAATTCCACTTTATATACCCGAGAGATAAAGTAGTTGAATTCCAATATTTGAGATTGGTTTCATATGTATTGTATTCTCCTGAATTCCAATTATAAATTTGATAAAACCTCATGCATTTTAAAAAGTAATAATTAAATAAACATACAATTTCACATTTGTATATGTGAAAATGAGGAAAAGGTATCATTGGAAAGAGTTGTAAAAAATTGCCATTGTAATTTACGCATTGATCAGTTACCCCTGTAATGTCAGTATACGGAAAAAAAAGTTTCGTTACAATTACAATAGCGACATAGTTGACATACTGTGGTAAATGAAATCGCATAACTGCTGAAATTGACCAGATGGAATGATAAACGTAATCTTGCCAATAGGTACTGTGTCCATGGCGCTGCGCTTAAAAGGTGAAGTAGTGATCAACATTTGAAATGGCAATATTATCTATATGAAGAGGTTATAATAAGTACAATAAGATTGAAGGTTTATCTGGTAGCTGTAACCATAATTATAGTAAGATTTTACACATTGCAAGGTTATTCTAAACTTACTTATGTAATTGCGGAAACAATGGTTTGGCACCATTAGTTTCGACAGAACCACCACATGGCCAACTTCTCGCAGGCGATGCAGACCGCTCGTTTGCATGTAAGACCTGTTATTATTCCTTACGTTTATGTTACAATGACTCTACTCCTTTCCGAAGGAGAGGAAAAAAGGAAGTTATCATCGAGAAACCACCTTTTTGAGCATCAAGTGATATTTTACTACTTAAGATAGAAATGTATGAGAACACTTATAGGGACATAAGTACAACATACGTTACCATATGTAATCATAAAAAACGATTTTTTCGTATTTTATTTTTTTTAAATGCGTAAAGAAAAAATTTGTTTAAGAGAGTATTGAGATTTACGTTCCTTTGCCCTATTCCTATTTTCGTATGTTTTACTTCTTTTGAATCCTGTTCCCCTCTACTTTTCAGAGTGAATTGATTGGGATTAGATTTAGCTTCCTTCTTTTATCACCAATGTACTAAAGTGCAAAGGAAAAATCAGGTATTCACTGGAATTAAAATTTTCAATTTCAAACAATTCCAGCCTTTTTACCGAGTGGTCGGCTACCAGTTACTTGCAGTCATAGATAAGTCTTTAGATGTATATTCAACAACGAGAAACAAACAAACTAACAACGAGCGACGGCTAAAACCTTATAGAGGTTACTCTGGAGAGTGACTTTGACAATATATGTTAAGGTCAAGGTTAAATGTACATCCAGTGTCAAAAATGTACATTCAACTCATAAAAATTATTTTGTTAATAACTTTTTACCAGACAATGAGCGACAGTTAAAACCTTGCGGAGGTCACTCAGGAGGGTGACCATAACAATATATGTCAAAGTCAAGGTCATTAGAGGTGGGTCTCCTGTACCCCACATATACCCTGAAGCTTTAAGCAGGGGTTAATCTCCTCGTTGACCCGTGAATTGCGACGCTTGTTAGAAGCCCATTGCTTGATTAAAAAGCGTGGTATCCAAAATAGTTTCGATTCGCATTCCCAGCTGCGATATTGTTCATAAACATGAATTTCATTGGAACCTGGATGTTAAGGAAATGGGCAAGTTAATCGAAGGGGAGGGACGGAGTCTAACAAAAAGAGGATCAGTTATGATCATCTCAAATTTTCGTAATATTTTGTCATTTTAGTGCTCAATGTATAACACTAAACCTACCACCGGCTGGTCAAATTGACCGGTTTAAATGGTATTTGTAATGGGGTATAAATCGTCGGTAAGTTTAGTGTTAAAGCTATTTGCCAAAGGGATAGCGCGCATTTCTCAGAAATTTTCGAGGAATAATCATTTAAATATTTAGTATATACCTCATAAGGAGAAGGGTTAGAGGCACTCTCAAAGCCCCCGACAACCTAGTGGATAAGGCGCTAGAGTGATGCCGAAGTTGCTGTTTCGATTCCTGGTGGTGCACTTTTTCCTTCATATGTAATTGCAGTTTTTTTATATTTATATTATTTATCTTTATCTTTTTTATGATATGCGGTAAGAACTCTGCGATGATTAAATGCGCAAGATGTTATGAAACATTATATTTTCCGGGTTTTTATGACGAATATCATCATAATATTTGTTGAAATAATATATATTTCAAGGACGATTAATGTCTAATAATAATTACAAACGTTTTGTAACTGTATTATATTGTAAAAATGTGATTTTAAATATAATATGGTGTCATAAATGTAATTTTGCATATCCTTCCTGGTGCTTAGGAATAATTTTTAATTATTCCTACTCCTCGTTATGTGAATTTGTAATGTCATAAAAAAGGAACAGAAAAAGATAATAAATATGAAAAAAAAACTGCAATTACATATAAAAAAAGTGCACCACAGGAAATTGAACACCAGTACCCCGGCACCTCGAGGCCTAGTGCCTTATCTACTAAGCTGTCGGCCATTTCGGCAGTTGCTCTATCCCATGTCTTTATGAAATGTATACTAAATATTCGGGTGTCCCAGAAGTTTCTCTCTTTCTTTTTTATACGAAAGAATGCACGGTACGGAAGGAACTTATGGGACACACTAATATTTAAACGATTATTTCTCGAAAATTCCTGAAAGGTACGCGTTACCCCTTGGACAAACAGCTTTAAACATCAAGGACTACAAAATAACAAAGTATTACGAAAATCTGAGACGACCATACCTGATCCTGTCCTTGTTAGGCCGATAGAAACTAGGTCAAGTAGGCGAGCCGAGTGTAGAGATTAAGTAAAGGCCATGTAAAGCCCGGATAAAACCGTTATACTCCCAAAGACACCAAATCTTCCGATAAGAACTGACCACTTTTGAATGGAAGTGCTCAGCCGTATTGTTGATGAATACGGACTGTCGCCGTAGAATAAATGAATAGCGCGAAGACAGAAGCAAATTTTCGAGACCTACTGAAAACCTACTGAAAATGAAAAAATCGTGTATTTTATTAATGTTTCTTCGATTAGAATATTATTCTAATCAATCGGAATCGAAATGGGCTAGAAATAAATAAAACTATAACAGAAATTGACAAACTGGAGATACTATTGTGAAATAAATAAAAAATATAATTTTCAAATGTAATTAATAAGCAACATTATTCGTTATATTTTAGTACTTGAAGCAGTTTTCACTTCCTTATTTTGCTCATTTACTGTTTTTATGACACGTTACGTAGATGGTTCATTATCTTTTTCTTGCAATCTACCATTTTTTTAATCGATACTGTTTTACTTCTCTAGGTATATACACTACGCAATATGTATATGATGCAATCTCAAAATCTGTCAGAAAAAAAAAGGAGGAGCGCGCTAATACCCTAATTCTGGTTATTATTTAATCGCTGTAGGAGGAAGAACGATAGAAGAATCGAACCCTTATAGTACAAGGAAGAGAACGGATATCCCAACACGATGCTGTAGAAGTGTGAGCGCAGTAGATATTTGGGAGGTGATCCCTTATTTGAGTCGAAGGACGGAAAGAGAGTGTGCTGCTACCCCTACCGGGATTCACATTTAACGCTCTAGGAGGAAGAATGACCGACGAAACGAACATGTACTGTACGGATAGAAGAAGAAGAAGAATACTTCCAATACGCCATTTAAGTGCGAGTGTAATAAAAACTTGGGAAAAGGTCTTCCAGTTTGGCTGAAGGAGAAAAAAGCGCGTTACTACCCTAATTCGGATTACGATTTAACCGCTGTAAAAGAAACAATGACAGACGGAAGGACCTCAGGTGGTACGCGTGCAAGAAAGAGTTCTGATAATCCAAGCAGTTCTTGTCTTATAAGCATGCATGTGGTAGACATTAGAGCGTGTCCACCGTTTTTTATTGACGGAGGAAAGGAGAACGCATTACTACCTCAACTCAGGGATAAGAAATGCTAGGTGTAGAGGGTGTGTCTACGGGAACCGGCCCACTCATTTTGTGGGCGTGAGAAAGATAGATATAATGGGCGACAATGGTGCTAACTGGTGTATGGTGGATTAACTTTCAAACTTTTCAAAGTTGAGGCAATTCCCGCAAAGTAGACTACGGCGTATTCATATAGGCTTCTAGGAAACGTCGGAATTCATTGGCGTTGACAACTTTACACGTTCGCACCCAATAATGTCGAGTTTGGCCATTTAACAGAAATTTTTAAAAATAGAATATGAAGTTGACAACTTTCCCTATGTGGCCCGTTTTTGATTTTCATCTGTGATTTTGTGTAACAGTACCGTAAGTGTGTTGAACGAGTAATGGCAGAGGCCATCGTAAATTTATTGTAGACTGCAAGTACGCATTTTTACATCTTATAATTTTTTCTGGAAAATTAAAAAATCTGACTACTCTAGGAACATTATTTTCAGAATACTGTGATTATGATCCATCAAATTATTCAAAGTACATCCTGTACAAATATTTTTAGGTGCGACGTTTCCCCGCATTCAGCTTTTGAAAGTGGGAAAATACAGAGAAAATATTGTATCGCTCTTAAAGTTCAAGCGTTTCTGGTAATAATAAAGGTAATCAGTGCTATTAATAGTTATTTTAATGAATTAGTTAATAGCCATTGAATGTAGATAGACTAAGTGTAGTTGAGTTTTTCTTTTATCTTAATTATCAATGAGTTTTTGTAAAAGGTTTAATTCGAGGTGGGTCGGATATATCATGCTGACCAGAAATGGAACTTAAGGGGATGCTGAATTCGATTAAAATGATGGAATGAATCCAAACGCCATTCGAGTAACGAAGCAAAAATAGGCAGCAATATTACCGGTTGTCATGGTGCCCCCTGAAACAAATTAGGAAATATGCTCACGCGCATTCTACACACAACGCGAAGTACTGCGATCAGTTATTTATCTTTGCCTACTTTATATTGAAATTCGAACAAATTTGGGAAAATTGTTAACAACAATTCATGAAATACTGTTCAATTACGTTGTTTTCTAGTTTATTATATTAAAAGGCTATTATGTCGTCATTTGTGTCAATGACTCTAACCTGAACATTGGCTTTCTTTACCTACGTGTAAGATTTTCACACGTGAATGGCATGTGTAAAACGAATTCACAGGTTTGATTTATTTTTCCGTTTCAAAACTATTTGTAAATGGTTCACTAGAGAATTATCAATAGTTTTGTATGGAAATACGGTCATCCTGAACTTAAGCAGATCCCAAATGCTTTTATTTGTACATAAATTTGTCGCTGTAACAGTTTGGGTGCTAACAGAATCTGCACTGTTATTTTTTATCGATTTTGGTAAGATTTGGATAGCCATTTCATTGATATGTTAGTGATCTCGTATGTTGGAAAAGCATTTTCCATTTTGTTGAGGAAAAATGCTTTTTTTTTTTTGTAAACTCATAAGTCGCCTTTCAGCTGGTAGTAATAGGAAGGTTCAGCATCCTCTTAACAAGTTCCAAATTATCTTTCTTTGACAGCAAGGAACATATAACATTAAAAACAGTTACATTAGATTAATTACTACGTATATATTATTGTAATTCTTTGTACAACGCTTCATGAGTATGCGGACTAAACTTGACTTAATGCATCGTAACGGGTGATCCATCGGGTGCGCCGGAATCCGCGGCGGTTTCCACAGAAAATCCGGCGTACCCGATGGGTCATCCTACAGTTACATTCTTTCTATATAATTACGCGTATAGAATTGGACAGTCCAGAGTAAGCTATTAGCTTAAATATTATCAGCAAAATCGCCAAAGTGAGTAAACCCTATGTAATACAAGATACATATATACTGATTCAAAAGAATCTTTTGGAGTATCGTTTAAAAAGCAGTAAAAAAATACATACGTTATTATAAAAGTTATGGAAAAGATGCCATGAAAATGGATGACACCAGCAGAAAATTGGTCTGAATAACCGCCTTAAAGAGACCACGATCAGTATTACTAATTGTGCATATTTTTCTGACTTGAATAATATGGAAACTAGATTGCTATGGTGAAAGTATTATGACATAGTTTCAGACTAATGAAATTGCCATTGAGATTCAGAATAGAAAATAAATTATTTGTAAAACAATATTCCACACATTGATTATTAAGTTCTATGTAGAGTACGTGTGCAATAACTGAATTGGAAATCATTAAATATACTGAATTACACAGCGAATGTAATCAATTGATTCCTTGCATTCATTGATTGAATATGTTCGCAAAAGGAACGAAGTGAAATTCTTTCGTTTATGGAATATTTAAAAAATAATCGTATTATACAAGCTGTACAATTATAACTCTTCAGACATCGATTAAAACTCAAAGCTTTGACTTCAATGTGAAAATTAATAACGAGCTAAGAAAACTGACACAACAGAATATTAAAGAAATGCGCATTCTGCTGAAACAACAGCACTGTCTAAAATTGAACATTTTAAAATGTGAAATTTCGAGTTGAATCTTTGTAAGAATGCATTATACGACGAGATACAACAATAATAAAGAATACATTTCATTTGCGACTAAATACCACGAACATCATTACACAAAATATGCAATGTATGTATGACTGTTTTCGTTTCCAATTTTTGTGACTAATTAATATCACTATTACAGTAACAACGTCGCACAAAGTGTAATGTTTAATCATGTTTCTTCAGTTTCATTATCTGCCATTATTTAAAGCAATAACAGTCAGTGATTACTGATGAAACATATGTACACTGATTCTTACGAATTCAGAAAGAGCTCACGATGCGCTCATTTTGGTTTTGGGCTTTGGCCTAAACAAAAAGCGACCGTTAGGAACGCCGTATTTGGAAAGTGCATCAGTGGTTCGGTTTAAAGTATTAACTCATTAGAATGTATTATTTAAATGTACGCAGTAGAACAACAGACTTTAGCTAATTAAAGCCTTATATCTCTCTGTACGTTTCTGTTTCATTCTTTCGAAGTAGTCCTTTTTTATTTAATTTATGGGGAATGCTTCAGGGGCATGTCTGTTTAGAACGATAACAAAAATTAATTTTGTTTAATATTTGCCGAAAGCCTGAAATTTTGAGAATATACTCTGACAATTTGAAATCATAAATTTTATAAATGACGGAGATACGGAATTAAAATGGAAACAAGACGAAGGGTTTGATCGAACAAAGCAGGCCCTTTTGTTTCGAGACAAGTAAACAATTCTTCTGTAATCAAATCATTGTGATGGTTACTAGAGTAGTTTACTATTGCATTTACAACAGCGATAAATTTACAGCAAATTTATTGCCGCTTTAGTAAGTACTTGTAAGACGATTTGCTTTATTCTGTCATAATTGATTCTCATAGTTTAATCTCGTTTTTTTTTAAAACAGTATTTAAGGTTGGTGAACATAAAATTTTGAAAATTTGATAAATTTAGTGAACATTTACAGATTATTTATAACTTATTCAGTATTATTATTAAATAATAGAAGACTACTCGGAAATTTTGTTGATAAAACGAAAAATCAACTTCAAATAGTCATAGTTATGTAAACACACACATACTCGCGTGCGTGTGCGTGCGTGCGTGCGTGCGTGCGTGTGCGCGTGTATTTCCATATTTCGAATCGACATAAAACTTCTATTATCAATCCTTAAGGTGATATGAAAGGCGCTAAGAGATTTAATCAATGTCGATAAAATAAAATTTATCTGTACCCTTTTCGACAGTAACGTCGTTTTGCATATTAGAGTGGTAACACAAGCTGAAGCGCCACGTGACCGAAATTTATGTTTACGTTGACACTTGTACTCTATAGTGAAAGTTATATGAGAAGAAATTCTCCATATGTCATTTTAGTACAATGATCATAGAATGATCGAAGTAAATCAAGAAATCTCTCAGATTCATAACTTTTAATACTTTAATCGGTCAACGGCGTCAGTCGTCGCATTTAGTGGCAACTAAATTTTTGCTTTATGGACATTTATAGAGCACGTATGGTTCACGTGTAATGCTTAGGACGGAAAAGTGTTCGTTTTCGATTCTAAGCTTTCAAAAGGCGTAACATAAAAAATGTGTTCTTAGTTCTAGTTTGGTTTAAATTACATTTTTTTTTATGAAATTTAATGAGTGTCACGGTTTTCCTTAAAGTGAAGTGAAACTCCTCTCAAATCAGTCGATTCAAATGAGACATTTTTTTTTAAGGGTATTGGATTGAACTGTTCGAAACTTTGAAGTTCGAAGCTTTGACATAGTAACTTGTGACCATCTAAGAATTGTCCTGACACTTTTAAAATTTGAATTTTCGAAACAAAATTTTGACTTAGTCTAGACCAGAACCAAAATGGCGTCAAGCACTCATATATCGATCGATATACAAATACTAAAGACTCTGATATGAGAAACCAAAATGTCAGAACAATTGTGCAACAATTTAGATGACTCTAGTAATCGAGAAACTCGCATTTAAATAGGATAATGCCAAAAAAAGTCTTATGCGCTTCTATGCTAAAAAGATTGTAACACGAGGTCTCGGAGAGAAAGTTTAGTTGACACTAAAATCACAGATGGCACTCTGCAGTTAATTATGGCATCAAAAACTACGAATTCATTGGATGTCTGGAGATTTACTTTAATTTCTTTATAAATATTATACGGGAACTATATACGGAGTATGCCATTTAGAACAATACCCAGTATAATTCGAAAAAGTTGTCGATATAAATACGAACGTCGGTAATGTAGGCATTTAGCAGAATCCTTTTTACCGACGCCGATCAAATTTCTCGACGTGTTTCACTTCACCTTAAGACCTCCCTAATCACGTACTAATGTTTCAAATGATTCGGTGCGCCCAATTTGGAGAAATGTTTTGTAAATAATTTGACACTTCGGAGGCCACTTTCATATCACCTTAAAAATCTGTCTTGTTATTTGTTTTAGGTAAACCCGTTAATTCAATATATGTTGCTTACCACCAAATGTATTTTTGATAGTATGTTGTATACCATTAGTTACCACTCATTTAATTTCCAGATATTGTAACCGAACAAAATAAAAATGAAATCGTGCTATTCTACAGTGGACAAAACCCTGTGTCTAAAAAATTAAGTTGCTTACAAAAAACGATTCTGAAAAATGATTCCTTGGGCGTCTAGAACTGTACCTCCTTAAATGCTTTATAAAACAGAGAAATTTAAGGATACTAGAATTCTGAACAAGTTCTTCATAATAATGTCTATTAGAATTCGCGCGCTGTAATGCTATCGCTGATGAGTAATGGATGCATGTCGTCTTGTTATATATTATGGGCAATGTTTTAGAATGTATAACGCGTTTTTCATAAATGTAGTATATACTTTATAAGCTCATTTCCTTTTTATGTAGATTGTTCCATACCCGAACATAATTTAGTCATTTATGTAAGGGATATGTACCGAATAAGCAATAATCCTCTTCCAGCTTATCAACGGTAAATGGTACGATTCGTGACATTCGACAAATCTTGGCACGAGATTGAATTTATACATTAGTTTGTAAAACTTCCCAGCCTCCGTACAGTAGAGGTTCTGATTGAACTTAAATTAAAGGAAGTTGGCACGTATGAGCCAGTTTGTGATTTATGCTTTGTATCCGTCCGAACTGCCGATTGCACAACAAAGGATTAACGAGAAAATTAATCCGAGAAGCTCTAAGATACCAACACCCAGAGTTACGCCGAGGACGATATTACTCTGACTTTTCAGGGCATCCACCAGTTTGTCCATGCAGCCCTGAAAAGGTCAAGTACATTCATTAGGATCTATTCGTTTGAACATTTTTTTTTCTTTTCATTGTATTGCACTGACTACCTCTCAAATGGAAACTGCATTTTTACGTTAAACATGCAGATTTAATATATTATGTTAATATTATACTTTGTCGTTAACTATTTACATTAAATGTAATAGGATATAAATGTACACTTGTCCAAGAATTTGCCAGCCAGCTTTGTTTCTGCCAGCTATTGACTGTTTCTCAAACTTAATAATGATAATTATGGATACCAACTATATAAAACGTTACTTCAAAGTTGCAAAACCTTATATTTTATAACACGTAATAACACTTTTGTTCTTATAAAATAAAAACACCAATAGTAAATAAATTGTTCTCTAACGAACAAAGCAATTGGACAACGATATTTCCTCAGTAATCAAAATAAGATTGGAAAATACATGTTCAATGAGGATTAGATAAAATAGAATTACGAGTTTATAAAATCTAGGTTTACGATATTTAGTTCAGTTTGTAATGAATAGAATAATTCCAAGGCCAGATATTAGATGGCAATTTTTAAAAATAAATAAAATAATATCTCAAACAGCAATATTGAAAATAATATAAACCTATCGATAAGTAGGACAAGTCGAAATTACAATACCTCTGAGTAAATCACAGGATTAACGATGTCGCCAAACTTAATATCACGAGCGACATTGCAAGCCACGCTGGTTCTATCCTTGCAGCAGGATTCAGGAACTCGATAAATATTACTGGAGTCAGGAGTTACAGATAAACTTAGTGGACCTGAAGAATCTTTACGAGCGTATTTACTCCCAGCCCAATCTGCAGGTCCAATAGCTCCACAACATCCGAGTCCAGATTGAAATGCGTCGACCGTTTGTGTTCGGTACTCGATTTCGCCATACTCGTTCTAAAATATGCAAATATCTCTTGAATAAGTCGATTCCTTCAATAAATATCACCACAATTACTTGAATGCACGTTTTATTCGAATAGCAATGTTTCTTTTTAATATTTGTTGGTAATTCGTGAAACAGAAAGTCAATATGATACATTAAGGTTATACGTACTTCAGAAGCGGTGTATCAATTAACGGTATACTTTCTAATTTACCACAGTATCGCTTTAGGTAACTACGTGAAACCATGTGTGTTTTACAACGGAATTTTATGGTGTTTGATATACATGGATTTCGATGAGCTAAATTCAGCGATAATATTAGTTTTTGGCGCAACTGACATTTTCAAGGTGAAAACCGCGAGTTGTCCATCATTTTTATACCTTTTTTAGGGTAAACAAGGCCAATCCCAATCACCATAATATATACAGAATTACAAGGATTATTTCAGTCGAGACAAAGGAGTGTATGCACTGACACGTCCTCTTTCGCCTGCACACTTGATCTTGCAATCTGAAGAAAGCGTTCGTTAGTGATACATGCATATGTTTCACAAGACGCTGATATAATATCACACACACTTCTTATGTAAAAGATAAGTATGATAAAAAGTGGTTTAATTAGTGTTTATATTATTGTACAGTTATGTCATCTTGTTAGTTTTAAATATAGTAAACTACATTCGTTTTTAGTAAGAATGTCTCAGTCCTAAATGAAATTAAAAATACTCTGTCATTGACGTACGTTTGCGGGCAATCTCGGCCGCATGACTGGAAGAAGAGAGAAGAGAATCGTAATAGTTACGATTCGTCGTAATAATTACGATTACGAAGTTACGTAATTCTTATAGTTCTAATCGCTATTAAAACCATAGTGACTATTGCTATTCTCTTCTCTGATGTCAGAATTTTCATTCACATGCTCTCTGATAGTCTTTTATAAATATAGATGCCGAAATATCAATTCACCATGAAAACAACAAACTGTGGTATAAGTACCCAACACCTGTGGAATAGGCACACCAGATGGATATGTGCGAAACATTGCTTGAAATTTCACTGACCGGTATTGTCTTCATCGTGGCCAGTATTAGCAGCATATGTCGGCAATATTAGTCAAATCGTTCTTTTTTTCAATTACTCAAATCCACTAACACGAATTTATCAAAGTAATTGTTTTGAGTCATGAAGAATGAGTGTTTGTTATTTGATTAAAAAAATTAAGCTGTTATTGATATTTTTTATTTTATTGCCTTGATTACCCCTTTGAGTGCTATAGGCGCACATATGCGTCCGACGTTTGGTCGAACATCGCTAGCACGCCCTGACTAAATTCGCCCATACGCCGAAAGTACTTAGCACCCAAAGGGTTAATGAGAAAAAAGACTTTATAACCTAACCTAAATTGAATTTGAATTTACTGAGAAATAACGCATTCGTCTAGAGCATACTAAAAGCCACTCTCATAGTCAATTATGTTTTTGTAATTCAGGAATGTATCACAATTTTCTCGAAAAATTACGATTTTATGAAAAAGAAAGTATATAATAAAAGACATATTTTTTCAAAAGTTACAATTTTTATCTGAAATTATTTCCTCAAGAATCAATATTAAATCAAATAATGTAAAAACCGGCGACAAAATTATGAAAACCTGGCCATTTTCACTCTAACAATGTCATTTGCGCAACAATTGAATAACACCACTGAATTCAGCACATTGAGCTGCGCCGATACATGTAAGTTTCGTGATATTTTCGGCACGAGGCGTTTTCGGCAGAAGAGTTAACGAAAATGTATATTGACTTCATATAAATAACTTATCATAAGCAATTTTGGTAAAAATTGCTGATTAATTTTAACGATTAATATTTAAAGAAATTTTAAAGTATATAAGATTTCAAAAATGAATGCTCGTCTACTAGAAGTGGCGTATAGGGTATTAGGACCCACGTACATTAACGTTAAACATAGAATTGAATAAGCGTTAGATCTAATCGTAAAAAATGTATAAACTGAAACAATCGCTACCTTGACAGTATTGACGACAGAAGATCTGACCAACTCTTCTAAACGGTCGCTGTTCGCGAACAGCCAGGCTCCAGCGGCAATTTGGGCCACAATTACAACTAGTAGACAACTAAAGAATCCGATTAACATGCACTGAGATGCTCTAAATGCTCCACAGCATCCCAAGAAAGCCACAATGAGCATTAATGCCCCAGATGTCAACAGGATATAAAGCCCAGCATTGAAGTTTTGTTGCTCTTGGGCTAGGGACACAAGAAACGTTGGATCCGTCAACATCCAAATTGCCAGAACGACGGTTGTTAAGCCAACAGCCTGAAAATGTTCAGAAAAATACGGTCTAATTAGCACCATAAACTTATTAATTTTATCATCGGGCAGATTTCGACAAATTTCTCGGAATTACAAGGAAAATTAGTGAATTCAGAAGTAATGATAAAGATAATGTGTAGTATACCTAGGTGAATAGCAGACATTTTACAATGTAAAATAAATCATAAAAAGCGAGAAATTTTGATGATATTACTACATGTTTTAACCTTAGAAGTCATGAATGGGGTATATACCCACTCCAGTAGGTTTTGGAACTTTACTACTAAGCTGACAATTTTTTTCTTCAGTCTTTAAATGAAGTTTGTATCAATTAAATTTAACCATTTATCTCCTGTGACGTGGCAAAATTCTGCCGTCACAATTAGGGGCGGTAGCGGTGAGTACCGAATTTTGACATTATTTAATTTCAATATCGGTTGGCGACACTCGGAGCCATCTTGGGCAATCATTAATTGTAAGTATGTGTTGTAGAAATTTGTTAGTATACGATTTGTTATTTAGTAAGTATCGTAAATGGGTCTGATATTGCGGGTTATTACCACGGTCGGTACGAGTCGAGGAGGAAAAATCGGGATCTCAATTATCGCGCCGCGATACCCACCGGGACATCTAACGCGCGCACTGTCAATTGACGGCGCTTGGCAGCTTGACGGCGTTCGACGGAAGGGCGGGAGAGGGGTTTCCGAAATTCGGAGGTCCTGACTAGCCGCGGAGCTCATTGTCCAGGATACTCCGAGTGTCGCCGGTACTGCCGATAACCGCTCTTCTCCCGTGGCCGCTGACGCCCTGCTCTCGTCCCGTGGTTGGATTGCCACTGACTTGGTGAGCAAACCCACGATGGGGTTTAGTAAAGATTCGTTTCCGCTCCAAATTTGATTAAATGGTAACTTGTATTCTCCTTGACACGCGACCCCTCGTCCGCCATGTTTCGGTCGCGTGCGCCGGAAACATCGTCATTAGAAAATCGGTGATTTCGTCGTGGTGAGTTCTCGCGCGAAATATGTGTGTCCCGTGAGCGTGATCCCGCGGTTTTTGAGTATGAATCGTCGCTCCCGGAGCCGGAATTGGCGGGCCGAGGACCGAGCTTTTAAGTAGGACTCGTCGCTCCTGGAGCCGGAATTGGCGGGCCGTGGACCGAGCGGAGTCCGAGCGGGCGTTGTGCCCTGGAGGGCTGGCGTTGCCGCCCGTCCCGTGGAACCATGAGGTTCCCGTCTTAAAGTAGCGTGCCGGCGGGATCCAGAAGTCCGATGGCTTGCGTACCGTATGTAGTGTTTCCGAACGGTGATCGCGAGAGAGCGAATAAAGAACTACCGTGCCGTCTCACTAAACATTTGGTTATCGTGTCCTTTATTTTTACGGTCAGTCCTCCCAGTACCCTTCACGTTGTAGGGACCTCGAACGGGGGTTCGCCTCTACCGTGCCGCGGAAAGTCGCGAGGACTTCCACGGGGCTGAGTAGCCGGTGATCGGGGCCGTTTCTCGCCCCGCGATGTCGGCCTTGCCCTTGCCGAGAATCCGCGGGCCGCGGCGCGCTTCTCGCGTCTGGCGCCCTAATACAAATAAAAACGGCCCTGCGGCTGTCGGGCAAACTCCCTCCGGCCGATCTCGCAGAGAGGCGATCCACCTGCGGATCCCGATCTTTCCCCCCGTTTGCCAGCGCGCCCCGGGTAAAGGAAAACGCGTTGCACTCCTTATTAAAAAACAAAGAGATTCGCCTATTAACATTTCCTTTGACTACTGATAGGAAACATTTTGTGAACAAAAACTGAACGGAATGGATATCTTAGTCATCAGTTAGAGCGAAAACAAAATGATACCCGAGATCTAGGATAAAAACGTACTGATTCCTCGTACCCACCTCAAAAATATTTAAAATATAAATGATCTCTTCTTAAACAAGTCCGTGGCACATGTGACGTTATTTTTGAGTTTACTGCAAAACTAAACAACTGAAGGTTCTCAAATAATCCTGGCAATTAACCTTCCGACGCTCTGGCCGCGTAACAAATGAATAAATTCTGCAAATTAATCTTCGCCTCGTTACCGCTCAAACCTGCAGCAAAAATTTGGGTGCCAGGCCCTCCAAAGGACCAATCCGGGACCCGAACTGCACGGGCCAAATCCGATTTATTTGAAATAATAGAGCATTTAACAGAAACTTCAAAAAAGGGTAACAGGCGGACCCACGATCCGGGACTGGGTTGGGTGACGGAACGCGCGCTACCGCTCGAAAAGTCGATGTGCACGAAAGAGAAAAGGCGGGTCTTAAGCCGCCCAAAATCCAAGAAAGATATGCGAGAATAATTTCGACTTTACCTTCGGGCTCTACTACGGAACGAAAATATTAAGGCAGCTGATCGGAGTTACGAAATGCATCTGTTACGTAGACACTACATACGAAATAATCGCGACCCGATAAATCGGAAGGTAGCCATGGAATTCCATAAATTAGCACGCGATTTTGCCATACGCTTGCGAAATGAGGTACCACTCGACCTGACTAAGATCGCGCCACCGACCCAAGTAGACCAGGTCGCGATCAACCGGGCCCAAGTGCATCCTGGTGACGCTGCAACATATCCTCCACCCCTGCAAACACCGCCCTCGTCTAAACCATGGAATCCCCACCAATTGGAGCGCCGTCCCAAATGCGCCGATAAAAACCAACAACCGTCCAGTTAATGGGCAGTTAGTCGCAGTCAGTTAGAAGAAATGTCAGACTCACACCGAGTCTCACGGACCCATCATCGTCATCGACCACGAGCTTGGAGTCTTTGGTTCTCGACTCTCAGTTCCTAGCGAGTTTAAGACCGAAACCATCGAATTCGGAGGATCACCTGCACCCCGAGCTACAGTCGTGCTGCTCGGTACTCCAGCGATCCAAGAGCATCAATCCAGGAAGGGACGGCGGCACTAGTACATCCATTGGACGGGAGGCTCCGAGGAGACCTCTAACCCTAGGGCACGTCACGGCAGAACGCGTTCACGCGCAGTCATCCGGTTGATCGATCTAAGGAGGACGTCACCGAATTGGGCCGCTGATCCAAGCCAGGTACAGGCCCTTTCGCAAGCTCGGGTCACCTTCATCTTTAATCCTAACCTCATTTTTCATCGTAACTAAAACCACCCGAATTCCATGCCTAGCTCCGGTTAACCGGATAGATTAAGTCTTTTGTATCTCCAAAACATTTCAATATCTTGCTTCGCGCTAGAGTCACGCGAACCTCACAAATTCAGAATGCAAAAAGTGCCATGTTAGCAGATTAGGCGTCCAGTGACCTACTGCCACTGACCGCCTTATCGCGTCACCCGAAGCTCCGCAACGCGGAACGAAATCGAATCGTATAAATTAAACGCGAGCACCCTCGAGGACCCTCAAAATTTGTAGAAACCCCATCTGACAGAAAGACAAATATATACATCCTCATCAATTTATTGATAACCTCCATTTATTGGGCCCTCCTTAGCTCCCCATTCCTATAAATCCCACCAAAGGATTTGGTCTAGCCGCTCGGGCCATCTCCTCACAATAATATCTGATCATTACGTGGACGTTCAAGGTAAGACCTTATTAGGCAAAACCCGAACATTCCCCTCGGCCTCGCATCCCCTCGGCCGCCACGTAACACATCCCAACACATTAAATTATACGCGAAGAATATACGGGATCGTGCGCATGCAAATATCTACACGCAATTAAATCAAATCGAACAAATTAAACACGAACTATATTGGCAAAGAAAATATTCAGTGGTTTATAAATTACAGGTACGCAATAAAAAATTAGGGGTTTCGGCGATTATTGATTAAACTCATTTAGGGCAGCAATACAAAAAAAAAAAAAGGAAAGGAAAGAAAAAGCGCAAGACAGGGCGCAATCCAGAATATTATCAGCGCAGACAGGCTACGCGACATACGCAAATGTTTCGGGCATAATCAGATTCAATCATTTTTCTCGGATAGGAAATAATTACAGTTCTACTATTTTATAAAATCTGAATGTAATTAATTTCTACGATTTCGAATTGACATACGGACAATTGATGATAGGCAGGGTTTTCGCTACAAAAATTTCCAACTCATCGTACCCGTTTCATAAATCGATGGCCTAATAAAATATTCAAGAAGACCTTCGCCCTAAGCTACTGAAGGCAGTATTAGCATTCCTAAATCACACTTTATTCCTTGATTTGAGTTCAAAGCAGCAAGAAAATATTAAATTCCAAATAGGGGTTTCGCACATCGCAAAAGAGACGGGATTCGATTTACAACAGTGATCGTATTGTGCAAAAAGGAATTACTTTCGAATGGTTCGCACATCGCGAAAACGGAACTTTTACGTGCCGACCATGCAAGACAACATTCTTGCTTTCGGATCGACACGGCTTCCTGGTCCGATCGAGAAGAGGCACTAATGCTATAATTTCAAAAAGCCAAGGCTGCTCACATGAGACTTTGGCCGAAAGAAAATAAAATTAGGCCACTCACATGAGACTTCGACCGAAAGATAATGAAAACAGAGCGCTCACACGAGACTTGGTCGAAAGAAAACTAGAACGCGGAAAGGCAGACCGCTTGGCGCGTGGCCTGACGATGGCATACCTAGCGGGAAAACGCGAAACGAGACAAAATTTTAAACCAAAAATTCGACTCAAAAGGTTATAACCGTAGGCCGGTGGCGCCCTGTACACCACGGTCTACGTTCGGTTCTCTTCCCGAGACAGTAGCCGCTCGGAGCGTTCGACGTGCGCGGTTAGAGCCCGGGTGGAGTAACTTAACACGTTGAGTGCCACGCGGTTTTTGACGACTTCCCATTCAGGCCACGCGCTCTGCGGACGGTTCAGTTGTCAGTCACCGATGACTGACGCGGCCTGAACGGAAAGTTCAGTGTCAGTCACCGGTGACTGACATGGCACTCAACGTGTTAATCGATGCGCAACAGTAACAAAACTTTATTGAAAGGGTTGTACCCCGGACAGCTCTGCCGCCGAAATCTCCGTTGTGGGGCTACAAAAGAGAAGACGAATTCGTACTTTAGTATTGAGTCCTCATTCCACAAGTGGAATGACGTTTTGAAACGGGGTGCTATTCGATCTAATATATATGCAATGATTTCTATTCTGTCTCGATCAAAATCCGTCTCGCTTTCGCTCGTTTCGTTTTGTCGTGATTTGAATCTCGCGACCGTGCTGAACCGAGGTCTCGTCCTGTGGTTCTGTTTTGAGAAACTTCGGATTCGACAGTTTTAGTTTGGTAGTTACACGTGAACCATAGCACACAAATACTTAACTTGTATTGATACCAGATTATACAGTGTGACGAATGGAATGGACGAGGGGGGATAGGTTCCGGGCCAACAGCGCCCGGACGATGGCTCGTCGCCTTCGCTCGATTGTCTAGGCGGATCCGTTTGAGCCACTCAAAAATTTTCCGGTTTCGGGAACGAGACACGACGTTGTGCGCCAGGCCTCCCCAGAGGCCAAAGAAACAAACTCTCAACTCTCGAGAATCTCAACTCGACAATCTGAAAAATGCAAAACTCGACAATCTCAAACAAACTCAAAAGGTTAGGCTCAAACGATCTCCGCCTTGACGATCGTCGCGGCGCGGCCGGCTAGCACAGAGCGGCTGCCCGTCGGGCCCCGGCGCGCCGAGATGCTCGCGGCGGCCAAA
Organism: Orussus abietinus; assembly: GCF_000612105.2. Taxonomy (NCBI): domain Eukaryota; kingdom Metazoa; phylum Arthropoda; class Insecta; order Hymenoptera; family Orussidae; genus Orussus; species Orussus abietinus. Next base: position 43,822 of record NW_019394673.1, read on the forward strand.
ATTTTCCCCTCCGGGGGATCCTGGCTCATCCGGAGCAGATCATGGGACAGGCCCCGGGTCCTCCGGTGAGGATGGGGTCGGGCTCCTGGCGCGGAAGTCGTTGCTCCTTTCCGGTACACGGCATCCCCTCCTCCCCTCGTCGGTGGTAGCCAGGGTCTTCTCGGGAGCTCCCGCCTCCTGATCCGGCTTCTGGTCTGGGAGCTGCAGCGGGCGACCATACCCGAGCCGCCAAAGCCCGTCTACGGCCCGCCCCCGCAGGCAAGACCACCAAGGGGTATAGCGGGGCCAACTCGACCCTCCGAGTGAGCCTGACGGACTGGCCGTGGCACCGTGATCGGTGTTTCCAGACGTGGACATGTTCCTCGTGGCTTCCTCGACAGTTTCGTTCTTGAAGCCGGGGCGACGAGCAGTAGCGCGTGCGCACGACCTCCGAGAGGTTGCCGGTGTTTACACTCCGGCCTAACGATCAGAGTCTCGCTACGCGTTATAGAAATTTGGCGAAGTCTCGAACACCTCGCCAAATATTCATTCCGAATATTCCTGCGAGTGCTCGAGAGCACGCCCGAGAACTCAGAAAATAAAAGCATGATTTCTTTACAGAGAATTGGAAGAGTTCCCGTGGATCGCTAAATTAACCTGTAATACAAGACGCTACTACAAGTACAATAATTAACCGTAGGTCCGCTTTCCCTCTCCCCCGGGTCGATGGCCGTCGGACCTTGGACCCTATAAAAACACGAAAATGCAAGCCTCGATCGAATTTTGGGGTCGTCGTGGCGTGGCAAAAATTTATCACGTCACAACAGTTAATCTATAACTTTCTATTGATAGTAAATTGATTGAACATTGACACTTGCAGTTTGATGCTTTACTAGTATTGATCCATTAATGTTAATAAATGAGACATCATATAATGATTATTTAAGATGATATATCACTAGTGTCATGTTAGATTATTGATAAAATAATAATGCATGTAACAAATAAATCAAATTCTTTCGTACAATCAAAGAGAAATTTCGTAATTAACTGCAATCAATGTAAAGGGGCTTTATTCTTAAAGACTGTATAAACTTGTCATCAATGTAGATCTGATGGACTTCGATATTCAAGCATTCATACATTGTGTGTGTATAACTCAATACAAATTATAAAAAGATGTGAAATCTCCACAAAATACCTTCGGTATAAAAAAAATATGAGCCAGATATATCCTATCGGAAAAATCCATTTTGCAAAGTCGTGTCCATTGCGACGATATTTCCCATCTCCAGTCGGCGAATCGTCACGTGCTCCGGATCCCGCATGCGAGAGGGGTCAATTCCGATCTTTGGCCCTACCGGAAATCCGATTTATATTACCAGAGGGACTCCTCCCCGCCCTGGCACCGAGAATCCTTTGTGACAAGCAAAGACTTTTGCTACGTCACACCATATAGTGACGACTAATAGCACGAAAACAATGAAATCAATTACTTTTTCCGAATACGTACTATGACGTGGCAAAATGTTTGCCAGTCACAAGGGGTTTTAGGCCGAAGCGAGGAGGGGTCCTTCTGACAATCCTCTAGTTTAAGACGTTTTGTTTTCCGAATATTTTGAATAATTTTTGCGGTAGACTGTACCTCCGCGTAGGAGCATTACACATTGGAGTGTCCATTCTTTGTTTCCAGGATTACGCTGTGAAGAGCCGTGTGCCTCAGACCCGTGCGCCTGAATCCGAGCCACACGACTCGTATAAACAGTGCGTCCAATCCCCGCAGTGCGGCTCCCGGCTCCCGGCTCCCACAAGAGCGGGGTCGATCGACTAATACACGTCGCGGCCTCTTTCGGCCACTTTCGCACGCGTGCGAGCCTCCCAAAATGTATATAAGGTCCGGGAAACTAGAGCAAAGGCAGAGTCGTAGGTCAGGACGAAATCCGCATACATTTAGACTCACGAAACAGTTCGTAGGAATCACTATAGGCGCGAATTCGCATCTCCGATTCCGACCGAGACGATACAAACCTGACCCATACCATCCTGTCGCCTCTCCTGACCCAGGAATTCCGAACCATAGGGCTAGTTAAGCAGTTACTGTTAGCGTATTTAAACAAAAAGTAATGCCGTTGCAAATATAAACCAACCCACTTTTGCTTTTCATATTAACCATGGTAGATGATTAAACATCCGATACCTTTCTGTTACGCGACAATTGGGATTAAGGGGATATCAAAGTGGTCCCAAAGTGGACTCGTTCATGAAACTTTTCTCGAAACTGGGTGTACCGAATCGATTTAAACTTTACAATATAAATATGGAGGGTATAAGAAAGGTCATGAAATTTCAATTTTTTCAAAATTTGTTCATAAATATTTATAAAAAAAAAAATCAAATTTTATAAGTTTTCGGACTTTCCTTACCATCCTCCACCCTCCATGTTCACGTCGTAAAGTTTGAAACGATTCGGCACACCCAGTTCATAGAAAAGTTTCATGAACAATTGAGCTTTCGGATGACACTTTCACATCCCCTTAAGCACATTTCTATATGTACACAGGCATTCATCGATGGTTACCTCACGGACCTACTGCCCTCTCCGGCCGCGCGGCGTACTAGCGACAGGAGCAGCGCAGAATTTGAATCGCCCAAGAGGCAGCATGTATTCCCTAAAGGAAATAAATATTTATAAACAAAAACAATTAATGAAAATTATTTAAATATTATTGTGGTGTCCATGACCCACTTAACCTAGTTTTTGTTAAATGATTATTTACTGAATTTCTTAAAGAATATATTAAAACATGTTTTATTAAATGTTAACAAGTTTTTAGCGATTCAATTGTTCTATACACTGAAACGGAGTAAGAATATTATCTTAGCTTAAAAGAAAATAGTTTATTAATATTTATACAGTGAAATGTCGTAGGAAAATTTACAATGCATCCACTTTCGGACATAGAAGCGGAATCATGATTTCATGTATCCTATATATTTACGTTCTACACCTTTCTTCGTATTCCTCGAATAAACGGACACTTGTAAATCATTAAATGAGCATGTAAATGAGCACCTGTAAATATAAGGAAGACTTCTTATTCGAGTTTTTTATAAACGCAAATCTGAGTAACTTTTATGAATTGAATTCATTCGAAATAGGTATCTAAAACGTAAAATACCATTTATTTGAATTATGATTGAATTTATACCATTTGAAATAAGATCAATAAACTATTTTGGATTTCCAATTTTAAATAGGTTTTGAATCTATTTCCATTTGAAATTAAATACTTCCAGAGAAATTAGAATATTAGAAAAGAATCGATCAGAATGTTCCTTGTTTTATCAACTGAATCAACTCTCGAAAAAATTAAACAACACCCATAACTCGAAATAGCCACTTTAACAAAAACTGGTGAAATTAAATTGTTTACTTGTATTTTGTATACAAATACGAATAATAAAATTACGTGTCCGAATAAAGAATGAACAACGAAGGGTTAACGTTACGAGTAGACGAGTTTCTTCGAGACGACAGTTTTCGTGGAGGAATCGGGTCTCCTTTCCCTCTGTTAATGGATTGATCGCGGTCGCTGTAAAATAACAATCCACCTTGCGAGCCGTGGAAGGAAGGAGCGATAAGGCCCGAGGGTGAACGAGTCCAAGCGAGAACGCAGTCGGGAGGCATAAGACCCGGAAGAGAGGAAGGGAGAACGCCGTTCCAGAAGGGACGAAGCCCGGGGTAGAAAGAGAGTCGTCCTCTCCGGCGTGAAAACATTAACAATAATCCGCTTGTCGGGAGACCGATATCGAGACCCTCACAACAGGGGGTGGAAGGCCTGAGACTGGAGTTTTGAGAGTGGAGTGGAAGCCTGGGGCTTATGCGATCCGTAGTAGTAAGAGAAAACGCCACGTCTAGGACCCTCCAGACCCGAGCCGAGCGGGCCACAACAAAGTTTCTTTCGTCATGGCCGGCTCGGCTTGGCCGCCGGCTCAGGGATTCCACCTATTCCTGGTCAGGGCCCGAAACCCGGCCGCATAAGTCTGTCCTTCAATTTTTAACTATAGCGCATCAAATAGGCTATCTCACTCGGCCACACGGCCTCCAGGGCGGAGTTAGAGACACAAGTATGCAGTCTCCTTACCCCACAGATCCTCTGTCCTCGTGCTACCGCCGAAGTTAAGTGTCGATGGACTCGATCGCTGTTCGGATGGCTTACAGTTTTTGGGTGAAGTTCCGAAAAACGCATGCCTCTTAGTAATTTAAAACTTCGTGTACTTACGTATCTTGACCCATTGATTGTTAAAATGATAGTTTAAATATAATTATATTCCCTATATAGATTTTCAAGATGAAAATGATTGTTAATAATTTTTGCACATTTCGACATTATTTCTGCTTGGCGCAGGCTTAAGAGAATAGTTTCCGAAATGAAAGTTGTTGTCCACCGGATGGAGTTTCCAATACTTTAACTACCCACAGTTGATAATGGCTTGTATTGTAATCCGCCATTCAAAAGCGGGTGAAGACGTGTAAACTCCGAAAGGGTATAATCGTCTTATTACTTTGCGGCGGGAGGACCGTTTCCCAATTTGCGCTGTCAATGAACACGGCGAAAACAGTGCTGATCAACGAAAAAGAAATAAATTTTATAAATGTTAACAACTTCAATACCGTCACACGGGGTCAATCAGTACGATTTTGAGATGTTAGTATCATTTTTTTTTTTTTTTAACTAATTGGTTTCAATATTAGATAACTGATAAATATTCTTGAATGCCATTGAGAAGCAATTTATAGGGTGAGCTATAGTTTGATATATATTGTTTTTATCGATGTCCCAATGGACTCCAAGTTGGAGGTCAATAAGTACAAAAAATTAGAAATGTAAGATCAAGACACTCAAGAAACTAGTTTTTTTTTCTTCTTCAATCGAAAACTTGCTTAATGAGTTCGCCATATTTAACTCAGAAAATTAGTTGAATTTACTAATTTTTTTTTTCAGCGCTGAAGTAAAACAACATAAACACTCCTCGGGAACACTTAGACGCTCCGAGCGGGTTACTGTCGCGGGAAGAGACACGAACGTGGACCACGGCGCACGAGGACGCCACCTAACCCGGACGCCCCGAGTTCTATCGTTACAACGTTAAGCGCTCGGGGTCCTGAATTCGGGCCCCCTGCTGTCATCGGCCGGCAGCCGCACTAATTAGGCGATCTATTGGCACCAGCATGACAGCGGAGATGGCGGGCCGGAGCGCCCGAATTAAGCTCTCCCGGACACACTAGGAGGAAGATGGCGCTGGCGAAGAGGATCTTCCGGCGGGAAGATCATTGCCAAAGGGACCACAGTTCCGTCAAGCGCGGCCCGTACCATCCCGTTCCCGTTAAGGGTTCCGCATCCCAAAGGGAGTCCTATCCTAACGCAGAGAGTCCTGATCGCGAACCTCGACATAGACCAACACCAGTGAGCCCTAACCAGCCCAGAGGGCCTCATCCCGGCCACTGTGTTGTTCCGTTCCCGCGCTGTAAGCCGATTCTCGATGGCATCCCAATGGTTTCTCGCGCAATACCGATGCGCCTTCGGGGTCAATGACCGTTCCTGTGCGTTGCGCTGCGTTTTAAATAAGTCCCGATCCCTTAAGTTTTGTGTCGACCGCGTACGTGTGCTGTTCCGGCCGCGGCCATTTTCTTGTCGCCCACGTGGCGTATCTTTGTTCCGCACCCTCCTTATTCCCTAATTGTTATAACGGATGGCGTCCCGCCTAGTAATTCGTAATTTCCGACGGGAGAAGACCCTTGCCCGCTCTCTTATCTCGTGCTCCGTACTGTTCATATCAATTCGTGGCTGCCTACGCATAGGTCGGAATGGGCGACAAGCCAAGGGCCATACCGCAGACCGGTGCCTAGTCCCCTTGCGCATCTATCGTGGGCACCGGGTCCTAACCGAGGCCCATGAGGACAAAGATTAGGTCCTCTCGCTAGGGCGTTGTTACATTTTCCGTACTCCAACCGTGGAGCCCGGTCGCCGATCGTGTACCTTTTTTGCTATTGTCTCACCTTTATTTAATTAACGTAGGGCTCCGTGTCCTATCCACGACTCCAAACGTGGAGTATCACTTATTGTCGCTACTCGCCCTCTGTATTCTGTTCTCGTTTGTTTCAGAAATCCCGTAGGCACTGTTTACCTGAAGCTGTCGTGTTATAATTTATTCATTATTATTCTTGTCCCGTGGACCCTCGGAATCAACTCCTCCTCGCTCGTATCGTTTTCTGTGCCGGACGCCCCAACTCTGCCGTGCCGTGAAGGGGGCGTAAGGTCCTCACGGGGTGAGAAGCCGGTCGGATACGCTCTGTAAGGTCGTGTCGACTGGGCCAGGTCTAAGTGCTCCAGCAGCAGGGAACCGGGATTTCGTGCAGCGCGTGCACGCATTTATCGCCCTTAAAGAAAGCAGAATTCCGGAGAGGCCGATGTTCGGGCTTGACACCTACCGTTCTCACTTTTCAGGGCAACCGACTGTTTACCGATTAGGGAACGAGATTCCCGTCGTAGTACACTATGTTATATGCAAAATAAAATTAAAAAAAAATGTACCCTATGATGTTATTTTTAATGACATAACTCCCAAACAAAATCCTTGCAATTAATGTTCCGACCCTCTGCTGGTGAAGTCACAAATAAATAATCTGAAAATGGGGTCTCCGTTTCGTATTCGCTCAACGGAAACAAAATTTTTGGGCACCAAGCCCTCCAAAGGGCCAATCCGGGATCCAAACCGCACGGGCCCAATCCGTCGGGGCTCGCTCTAGCGTACGGGAGCCCACGCACCAGTGATGAGTCTCCCAACCCGCCTACGGATTCGCACCAGCGTAAGGCCTGAAGGGTCGGACCCTCAACTAACGGAACGCGAAAATTATCCTAAAGTCCCAGACACGTGAAAATTGAATGGAAGGTAGCAATACGAGACGAGACGCAGCGTCGCCGACAAAAATTACCCAGGCTAGCTCAGTGCACCCAAGTGACCGCGGAGAGAGCGAGGTCCTTTCGAGAAAGCAAAACCAGAGGCGGAATTAAATGAATAAGCTATTTATTCAAAAATGAAAAGAATCTAGCGAAGGTTTCGTAAGGGTCACGGGCGGGCCCACAGTCTGGCCCGGGTGACAGAGCGCGTGCTCGCGCTCGATGGGACGATGCGCGCGGCGAGGCGCACGGAAGGGAAGCGGTGGTTCTTACAAGGAAGGTACGTGAGATGGCCTCCTCCGATTTTGTTCATTTTTAAATATGACGAGAGTGATCGAGAATTGTTCTGGTCTATAAATTAACCAAATTTTATTTGGATAGAGCAATTACTGCTCGCGTAAGGGGTAAAAGAAGTATTCAAAGGGATGGCTCACCCCTTAAAAATGAATTTTTCCAAAAATTTCCAAATGCATGTTTCATAATTCTTCATTCCCTATATTTTGACTGTTGTTTCATGAAAATCGGTCGAGTGCTTCTATATGAAACAGCCAACTTGCACGGCCAACTTTGAAGCCTGATTTCATCCCCTAAAAGTGTTTATCCGCTGATAAAAAAAAAAAAAAACACGGATCCCTTAGAGTTTAGTCCTGTATAACATATTTAAAAATTAACAAAATCGGAGGGAGACAGCTCAGGTACCTTCCTTGTTAGACAGCCAAAAAAATCCGAACAAACTACGCGAAACTATATTTTTGACTATAAGGTTAGACTCAACGGCGGGATCAGAATATTAATCAGAGTAAAGACAACGCAAAAACTAAGGATCGCACGCACATAAATACGTACGCGGAACTAAATCAAACGGGAAGTATTAGACGACTAAATTCGCGAAGAAAATTGTTAAGGGTGAACGGACCGGCAATTTATCAAATACGCAAGCAAAATAAATTTAAGGTTTCGGCGATTAAGGCAGCAATAACACACAAAAAAAAGGCAAAAGAAGCACAAGAAAAGGCAGCAATTTCAAAATGGTCAACGCAAATAATCCACGCAGAATGCGGAATAGTTTCGGACATTCGTAAATACTTCCCCTTCAATACTTGATTTCTCTTCGGAAATAATTGAAATCCAACTAATTTTAATCGGATTGCGAGACTAACATTTTACAAAGGGTTGAAATACATATATTCACTTTTCGATTTAGAAGTGGAACGGCTCAATCGAAGGCAGGCATGGTTCCATATGTATGCTACAGCAAATATGACGATTATTAAGTACCAAAGAATTATTCGCATTGGAACGCCTAGAGCAATATTTTTCCTCGCAGGTTCGTACTTGCCACGCGCTCGAGACAACTCAAAAAAAAATAAGGAGATGCAAAAGGGTTCGCCTTCGCGAACAGGCGGAATTTTACAGAAGGGATCGGACTTCGCAAAACTGAATTAATTTACCTGGAAACTTCGCACTTCGCGGAAAGAAGAAATTCAATAAAGGGTCACCCTTCGCGTTAAGAAGTTATTTGAAAATTCGCACGCCGCGAAAAATGAAATGAAATTAACTAAAGTTTGTACTTCGCGAAATGAATTGGAGATCGCCCTTCACGAAAACGGGAATTAATGTGTCGACTGCTCAAGACAGCATCCTTGAGTTCGGGTCGACACGGCTTCTTGATCCGACCGAGGAGAGAGGCAGCAACGCAATATTTTAATATAGAAGGGCCGCTCACACGAGAGTAGGCCTACGACTCGGGAAATGGCCGCTCACACGAGACTAGGCTTAAAGAAACAAAAGAGGCCGATTATGCGGGATCCTGACTGATCAAACAGCAGAAGGGCCGACCGCGTGGCGCGTGGCCCGGCGACGGGTTACCCGGGGAAAAACGCGAAAGAGGGAATCTAAACAAAATCCTACTCAAAATTGACTAAAATTGTACTGCACGCTCAAACCTCGGGCTCGGCGAATGTGACGGTACTCTCTCGGTGCTAAGTTCACCGGAGGCGGCAATTCACCCCAGATAACGGCGGTGATCGTCCAGGCAGCGACGCAAGGGACGGAAAGCAAGGCAGCGGACTCGGACGTCTTCCTTGTTCGGCGCTCGTAGACCAAGGTCGGGTCCTCACCGCGGTCCTCCGGCCAGGCTCGGCGACTCTTCGTCGACGGCTCGAAGTTCTTCATGATTGGCCACCGCCGGCTGCCAAGTTGCGTTGGCCAATTAACAGCGGTCATGTTCGGAATTTACGGAATTCCAAATGATGACAGCCGCGGCGCAGGCCGGATTCGAAGTTGCTGTCGCGGCCCAATCAGGGCGCGCTGCCGGAGCGTGACGTCATCCGGCCGACGGTGAGTGCTGTCCAAGGGCGTAGTTCCTTGGGGAGTCGGTAGCGCCGGTCCTGGGCTCCCTTGAGCCAAGATTCCTTGCGATGTAGCCCGGGGGTGCCGACATCCCTTGATGCTCCCGGGTGAGGGGACCAGTGGGCCCTTCCGCCCTGGGGTCACCGCACCCTAGACTCGGTACAGGAGGACGATGCAAATAGGACCCCCCCTCACCGCCCTTCTAGGAACTCCCTTCGGTCAAAGGTCACGGCGGAGGGGTCCACGGCCTCCAGCAATGCGCCCTCCTCCCGCCATCGGTGAGGGCCCGGAAACCCGGGTACGGACGCGGTGATCCAGCGACTCCGCCATGAGTCGGCCCTACTCCGCGCGGCCCCGGCACCCATGGGCGACGACGAGGCGAGGTTCCTCTGTCATCGTCGCTGTCCTCTTCTGTGGTCTCTGGAGGGCGCCTTTGTCCCGCGATGGATGTTATCGTCGTGTTGTCCGCATTCGCCTCACCGCGAGAACGTCCTTACGCCTAAGCTACACGCAACTTGATACCCCCCCAAAAAAAAAACGAAAGGTGGCGCAACGGATATTCAGACTCCTCGGCCTTAAGCGTTGAGCGTGGTGTAATAAGACGCGGATGAAATGATACAAATAAAACATAATACCACTGCCTTCGGAAAGGATTGTAATGGTTTTAAGGTTTAAGGTTTAATATTTGGAGTCCTGGGGCGATCGCCCACAGGGTGCATAGTCACAACCCATAAAGTAATAATTAAGCGCATATCAGTAATGAGTGCTAAACATGTATATTATATTACATTTAAACAGTATATATCATAAAAATAAAAAAATATTTGGGGAGTCCTATAATATTTACATCCACAAATGTTTTCAATTCAGTACGATTCCTTAAATATTGCGAAACAGATAACTGTTGAGGCTCGCCAAATATATTTTTTATTTATAAGATATATACTGCTGTAAATGTAAAACAATATACGTGTTTAGTAAGAGTGATTCATTACTACTATACGTTCAATTATTACATCCATGATCTATTCTCGTGAAATTTTATTTTGCATATAACACAGTGCACGTATTTGGCGAAAGTAATTTATTTGATCCGTGATTTGTCCGAGACCTTGCACAGGCACCGCTGAATGTATAGTAGACGTAAAGTACTCGTATACCAATTTCTATTGAAAGTATATTGTGACGATACACCTTGTGGGCGATCGTTCCAGGGGCCAAGTATTATAAAATGTTATTTTAATTTCTGAAAGGCATTAAATAATTACCGAAGGCAGTGAAATTGTATTTGATTTGATTTTATTCATGAACCTTTCGTTTCAGTAGGCTCGACACTTGAGGCCGAGGAGCCGAGAAGGCTTATCAATTGCGTTGCCTATATCTTTTAGTTACCGAGTCGCGTAGGTTAGATGTTAGGACGTCCTCGCAGCGAGGCGAATGCGGGCACGCAGAAACGTCAAAGTTCCCGACAACCGTCACGGGATAGGCACGCCTTCGGGAACCCACAAAGAAGCAATGACGGTGACAACTGAGCCTCGCCCTGCGTCGCCCATGTGTGCCGGGACCGCGCGGGGTCGGACAGAGCCGCGGCTCTGCCCTGTCCGGCAAGGGCCGACCCATGGCGACGCCGTCCTGTCACCATGTCCACACCCGGACTTCCGGCCCTTCAACGATGGTGGAAAGAGAGCGTATTGCCGGAGGCCGTGGACCCCCCGCTGAGTTTTGGCTCAAGGGAGTCTCTATAAAGGCGACGAAGAGGGGTTCCATTTGTGTCGCTTTCCTGTGCCGAGGCCAAGGCGCGGTGATCCCAGGGCGGAAGGGCCCACCAGTCCCCTCGCCCTGGGGAGGAGCCACACCATAGGATGACGGCACCCCAGGTTATACTATCACAAAAAGTTTTGGCTCCAGGGAGCCTAGGACCGGCGCCATCAGATCCTCGAGAAGCTATGCTGCTCCTAGATTTGACACCCCATGACGTCATGCTTCAGCCTCGCTCCCTAATTGGACAGACGCGAACTCAAACTCGGCGCGCAAATGAACGCGCTAGGCACGCTCACGCCGGAATTTGAAAATTCCGAGCGCTGTCGCTTGGCAGCTAACAAATGGCCGACGCGGCTTGGCAGGTAGCAGCGGAGGCCAATCACCCAGGACTTTCAGCTGCCAAGAACCGCACCAAGACTGCCAAAACGAGGACCCAGTCTTCTTAGTCTTCAAACGTCAAGCTGCCTAGACGTGTCCGAATCTCGCTGCCTTCAACCAGTATTTCACCCCTGCCTCAACATCCAACGTTCGCTACTTGTGGAGGTTCGCTGCTCCCGGTGATATTATCGCCGAGGGAACATCGCCCCATTCCCCAAGCCCGAGGTTTGAGTGGACGATTTTTGAGTAGGATTTAATTAGAGTTTTTAATCAGATTTTACCGTTTCGCGGTTTCCCCGGGTAACTCATCGTCAGGCCACGCGTCCCTCGGTCCGCCCTTTCGCGTTCTCGTTGTCTTTTGGCCTAGTCTCGTGTAAGTGGCCTGTTTTCATTTTCCTCCGGCCTGATTTTATGTGAGCAGCTTGTTTCTTTATTGTTCGGCCAAAGTCTTACGTGAGCGAGCCTTTTGTTTTGAAGTAATCGCATTGCTGCCTCTCTCCTCGGTCGGGCCAGGAAGCCGTATCGACCCGAAAGCAGGAATGTTGTCTTGTACGGTCAGCACGTAAAAGTTCCGTCTTTTTCGCGATGTGCGAACGATAGTAAGTAATTCCTTTTTTGAGAAGTGCGAAACCTCTTTTTGGTAGTTCAACTTTTTTCTTGTCGTCTTAAATCCGAAGCAGTTAACCAAGTCTAATTTAGGAATGCTGCTTTAAATGGCTTACAAGGAAACATTCCCAAGGGCCCGCCGCCCATTTTATTGATTTTCATATATGCTGAAGAACATAAAAAGAGACCTAAGAGACGTATTTTCTTCTTATCGAGAATGGTCCACATTTAAGGGGTGAAACAACCTCCCAAAGTTTGGCGAATATTCGATTTTTATCTTAATTTTCGTAGAAGCAGTGAAGGGATTTTGACGAAACTTGGTATAAACGTATTCTGTATAAGGACGGTGAAAACACAATATTGTCCAGTAATGCTGCACCACCTCAAGGAAGTCAAATACTCTTCAGGCAACATTTTTTTGTAAGATCTATTAAATGAGCACGCCTACTTAAGTTCCACTTACGCCATGTGATTGCTCACGACAAAAGAGGAAATACGAGTTTTTTGCTGTTAAACAATAAACGTTTATATAGCGGTTGAAAACAATGGATGTAGGATGTAGTATATGGGTTGTGACGATTATGTGAGGAGGCCCTAGCTCCCCAAGACATCCGGGGAGTGGGACCCCTCGTCCCACGGGGGGGAATTATACGGGTCACCGGGAGGACGCCCAACCGGGTAGTGCGCTCCGCCCGGGGGGTGTCGTCGGCAAGGACTACCGGTCTGGTAATCCCAGCACACCGATTCGGAATGGATCGACTTGGTGAGGTCCGGAGGCACCGAGGTATACAGGTGGGAGGCCACAGCCACCGCCGAGGAAGCCATGGCAAATTTGAATAGGTTGTCCTCTGTCACCAAGGTCGCACCGAGGGGGAGGCCCGTCGGCAGATCTCTCGCCGGCCTCGCGGATCCCCCTACCATTCTCCGGGGAACCGGTGCCAACCCCCGCGGTCTCCAAGCTATTACGGGGCGACCGAGCGGATGCGAGGCCGGGGTAATTCAGATGGAGATTACCCAAATCTTGCGCGTAACGATTATTTTAAGTTTGTGAGGAGACTGATCCCAGCGGCTAGATCAAGTCCTCTGGTGGGATCTAAGGGAGTCAGAAATAAAAAAGGGGTGCGAACGAATGGCTATGTGGCTAGTGTATTAAGATTTGTATTTATTCGTACGTGAGGTCTGAACTACAATCAGCTGGAAGGGCACCCGAGGTGCCTTGACCTAATTTCTCTAGATCAAGAAACTCGGTAGAGTTTCGAGCCAAATACATTTTTGAGTGAGAAACTCGTAGCGTTGAGCGATGCGAGAAACGCGCCCTGCGCTTTGAGTTCGAGCGAAACGCTACAGAGTTGTATACAGTAAGGATCAGGATTTTAGAAGTGGGGGAAATGAAAATATAATTTCTTCTTTGCTACAGATAAAGAAATAAACTTTCGATCAACTCAAAAAATTCAGTAAAAAATCAGGAATTTTTTTAAATTTACCCGACTCTGATTGCTGCTATGTACACTGGACTCCATCGATGGCTTGCACCTGGTCCGCACTGCCCTCTC
>NW_019394674.1:0-62955 GCF_000612105.2 Orussus abietinus
ATGAATCCGGAGGATTTCTGGAGTTTTAATTCGATTTCTTAATAATTATTGTACGAAAACGACAGGTGGAGTATGCCATTTGATACAATACCCAACATAATTCTACCCAGAGAGTCAATATAAAAACGAACGTCGGCAACGTAGGGATTTAGAAAAATCTTCTCTATCGACGTCGATCAAGTTCCTCGACGTGTTTCACTTCACCTTAAGTGAGAGATCTCTTTACACGTCGGAGGACAATTCCCGAAGACGTCGTTAACGCGTCTCGGGGAAGCCGCTAAACGAGCGAATACTATTTTAACGAGGACATCGTGACGCCAAAACTCGGAAGAAAAAAAGAACCCTCCCGAGGCCCCCAGGGGCGAATTCTCGCGAAAAGTGGCGCCCCTTCGCAAAAAGCAGGCGCTGGATGTCGATGTAATAAATTTAGCCGAGCCCTAACCAGCCGAATTGGGGATGAGGCGAGAAAAAATGGCGTCCTGGGGCAAAGAGGACGTTTCGAGGGAGGATATCTCCCACCCGAAACCCTTGTTAGGACGAAATATTTAATACATGGAAAACACACGTTCCCGGTAATTACACTGGGATGTCTTTAACGTGATACGAAAGGAGCTGAGAAATTTAATCGAGGAAAATACATTAAAAATCATCTATACCCCATTTTTGGTGGGAACGTCATTTTGAATACTCAAGGGGAACATTAGCTGGCGCGTCACGTTACCGACATTTGTATTTATGTTGTAGTCTTTTACACCCTACGTTCAGAATTATACCAAGTGAAGCGTTCCATATGCCATTTCGGCAAAGTAATGATAAAGAGAGCGATGTAAAACTGTCGAAATCCCGGGAATTCATTATTCTAACGACTGTTTAGGACCAACGTCGCCATCTGTGACGTTTAACTGCAACTAATTTTTTGTTTTAGACTGTTTAGGACCAACGTCGCCATGTGTGATGTTCAACTACAACTAAATTATTGTTTTAAGAACACATGTTAACCCCGAGACAAGCCAGCATTCTCTTGCAATGGTTAGAGAAAGTATTTTCCATATTTTTCCATCAGACTTTGTAATATTCCTTTTCTATGGTATTCTACATTGTTGGAGTTAGGTCCTGAAACTCTTCATTTCCGATTCTATACGAAATGAAGCGATCCATGTGTCATTTCGGTAAATTAATGATGAAGAGATCGACGTAAAACCGTCGAAATCCTGGGAATTCATTATTCTAACGACCGTTTAGGACCAATGTCGCCATCTGTGACGTTTAACTGCAACTAATTTTTTGTTTTAGACTGTTTAGGACCAACGTCGCCATGTGTGATGTTCAACTACAACTAAATTATTGTTTTAAGAACACATGTTAACCCCGAGACAAGCCAGCATTCTCTTGCAATGGTTAGAGAAAGTATTTTCCATATTTTTCCATCAGACTTTGTAATATTCCTTTTCTATGGTATTCTACATTGTTTGAGTTAGGTCCTGAAACTCTTCATTTCCGATTCTAAACGAAATGAAGCGATCCATGTGTCATTTCGGTAAATTAATGATGAAGAGATCGACGTAAAACCGTCGAAATCCTGGGAATTCATTATTCTAACTACCGTTTAGGACCAACGTCGCCATCTGTGACGTTTAACTGCAACTCAATTTTTGCTCCAAAGACCCGCATTAGCCCCGAGACGAGCCAGCATTCTCTTACAATCGTCGGTGAAAGTATTTTTAATATTTTCCCATCTGACTCTGTAATGTTTCATTTCGACGCTAGTCTAAATTGTTCGCTGGGAGATTTAATCAACGTCGTTAAATTGTAATTCATCTATACCCTTTTGGTGGGAACGTCATTTTGAATACTCAAGGGGTAACATAATCTGTCGCGTCATGATACCCACATTTATATTTATGCTGAAGTCTTTTGCAGTCTACGTTGAGAATTATACGAACCGTAGCGTTCCATATGTCATTTCGGTAAAGTAATGATAAAGAGATCGATGTAAAACTGTCGAAATCCCGGGAATTCATTATTCTAACGACCGTTTAGGACCAACGTCGCCATCTGTGACGTTTAACTGCAACTAAACTTTTGTTCTAAGAACACGCGTTAGCCCCAAGACAAGCCAGCATTCTCTTGCAATGGTTGGAGAAAGTATTTTCCATATTTTCCCATCTAAATCTATAATATTCCATATCTACGGCATTCTAAATTCTACTCGCTAGGTCCTGAAACTTCATTTTCGATTCAAAGCCTCCAAGAAACGTAAAACATGGAAAACGTGCACGGGCCCCGCCATGTTGATTCTAGTCCATGAAAAATAAATCAATTTTTGATGAAAAATGAAATTTCATGAGTTGCAGGACCTACTTTGGGGCCTCCGTATTCACGTGGTAAAATTTGAAAGGACTCAAATGAGTGTTTCGTATCATCTTAAAGTGATACGAAAGGGTCATTCTATATACATAAAGCGTCCAAATATTTATAAAACTTTACTCCAAACTGGATGTACCGAATTATCTCAAACTTTAACACGTACTTATAGAGGCCCTAAGAAAGAGCCCGATGCTCGTAAAATTTCATTTTTCGCCAAAAAATCTTTTTTTTGGTTCTCGTTCGCGATAAATACAAAATTCTTGTCCAAAAATGAAATTTCACGAGCATCGCGTTCTTCCTTAGGGCCTCCATTATCTCGTGGTAAATTTTCAAATGATTCGGTGCTCCCAATTCGGAGAAAACTTTTATAAACATTTGGATATATGTGCCCATAATTATGAAAGTGGTCTAGGTCAAAATAAAAAAAAAAATGAGTTTATCAGTTATTCCACGCCATATTATTTCAAACAAAATTAATTCAATGTAATTTCGAAACAAAAAATATATGACTTAGACCACTTTCATAATTATGGGCACATATATAGTTTATATCACCTTATATCACTACTTTTATATCACCTTAATCAGTTGCCACCCCCGGTAGAAACGATTCGGCTCCAGGAGTAACTTTTAAAGCGTTCCTTCGGGAAACTTTGGAAAACCAACCCCAGGAAAAATGGTAGAGATAAACTTCCCCCTTAACTGGTCGGAAAGTTTCGAAAGTAGCGCGCCCTTTGTTCGGAAATGAGATTACCGAATTCCGCGAGATTTTTAGGATTTTTCTGGGTTTTTGCGGGAACTCGCTCGCCGTGAAATCCGGGGAAATGGCGCTTGGCTGCGGTGCTTATCGCTTCTTTTCCTCGCTTTAATTAAATCTTTCTGTTTCTCCGACTGCGCCTCCTTTTTCCAGTAGACGGCCCCGACAAATCGCGCATTCGGAGCGACGCTCCACGCATCGGTGCCTCGACAAGTAGAGCGTCTTCGAGCGCCGCGACGCGACTCCATTACCTATGGACCGTGCAAATCCCGATGTAAGCCCTGGAAAATCGCTTTATCCGCGGTTCGAGCACCGTAATAAATTCGTTCATAAATAAGAACCCTTGAATACGATTAAAGAAACATTTTAAGGTGAAGTGAAACACGCCGAGGAACTTGATCGACGTCGATAAAGAAGATTTTTCCAAATACCTACGTTGCCGATGTTCGTTTTTATATTGACAGCTGGGTCGAATTATATTGGGTATTGTACCAAATAGAATACTCCACCCGTCGTTTTCGTACAATAATTATAAAGAAATCGAAGTAAAACTCCAGAAATCCTCTGGATTCATGCTTTCTGGGGCCCTAATTGACTGCAGAGGGACCCCCTGCGCCATCTGTGATTTCCAGTTCAACTAAAGTTGCACTCCAAGACCTCGTATTCCCATCGTTTTACCATAGAAGCGTATAAAACACTTTTCTTGCCTTTATCCCGTTCAAATGCGAGTTTCTCGATTATCAAAGTGTTCTAAATTGTCGTAAAATTGTCCTAACCCTTTTGTTTCTCATATTAGAGCATTCAATAATTGTATATCGATCGAAATATGAGAGCTCGAGGCCATTTTGGTTCTGATTTTGCCTAAGTTAAAAAATTCGGCAAATTCAGAAATCCAAACTTTGTAAGTGTCAGGATAATTCCTAAGTGCTCAGGAGTTATTTGTCAATGTTTCGGGCAATTCTATCCGATATTCTTAAAAAAAAAGTGTCTTATTCGAGTCGACTGATTTGAGGGGGGTTTCACTTCACCTTAAGGTGATATGAAAGAGTCAGCCTATATATATCTGCGAAGTCAAATCGTTGGGGAAAGTATTCTCCGAATTGGGTGTACCGATTCGTTTCAAATGTTACCACGGGAATATGGAGGCCCTAAAGTAGGTCCTGAAACTCATTAAATTTCATTTTTCATCAAAAAATTTATTTATTTATCACCGAATAGAACCAACCTGGCGTGGCCCGTGCACGCTTTCGATGTTTTACGGCTCTTGGAGGCTTAGAATCGAAAATGAAGAGTTTCAGGACCTAACTCCAACAATGTAGAATACCATAGAAATGGAATGTTACAGGGTCAGATAGGAAAATATTGAAAATACTTTCTCCAACCATTGCAAGAGAATGCTTACTTGTCAGGTGGCTAACACGTGTTTCTAGAGCAAAAATTTAGTTGCAGTTAAACATCACAGATGGCGACGTTGGTCATAAACAGTCGTTAGAATAATGAATTCCCGGGATTTCGACAGTTTTACATAGATCTCTTTATAATAACTTTACCGAAATGACACATGGAATGCTTCATTTCGTATAATTCTCAACGTAGAGCGTAAAACACTTGAACATACATGTCAAAAGACTGATAATATTAAAATATTTTTTTAACGGTGTAGCTGCGGCCTACACCGTAAATTAAATTAAATTAAATTAGAGTAAAGTAAAGTACATTACATTATATTACATTAACACATTCGCGACCTCTGACGTGAATTCACGTCATTTAAAATTCTATTCCTGATTGCCGCTGACGTGAATCACGTCCTGCTTAGTTGGCTCACTAATTGTTAGCCGTGGCGGCGCACAAATTTTATCATTTCAAATTTGTGGCAACCAGTTTAAGGAATTTCATTATTTTCGCCGGTACTCGGTATTTGAAACGGAAAAAATTTTCCTGTCGCGAACGTGTTAAATTAGATTACATTCTCAAGCGGATTAGGCAGAAAAAATTGTCTTCTAGCGTGGACGGCCTCCTCTGAATTTTGTATTAAATCCGCAAAATGCCAGGCTTTATTTGACCGGAGGAAAAAGAAATATTTTGGATTCAGGCTGCAGGAAGAAAGATCGATGTCGAATATCCGCCGATCGGAGGTACCACGTGGAGAGCCCAAGTATATACATGGCCCATTTATAGCCGATGATTCGAAATTCCGCGTCGAACACATCCCACGGCAGAATCCCCGCGAATCGATCTTCTCTCGAATCTGCGTCCACACTTTATTAGAAATAAACTCGAAGACGGCCACGCATCCGTCGTGGGGTACGACGAATCCACTTTTCGAACAAAGATTGGCTCTTCTCAACCGAGATTCCCGGAAACCTCTTGCCAATTCGGATCTAAAATCGTCCAACAGTGATCGATTATTAAGGTGATATGAAAGGGTCGTTCTGTATATGTGCCCATAATTATGAAAGTGGTCTAAGTCATATATTTTTTGTTTCGAAATTACATTTAATTAATTTCGTTTGAAATAATATGGCGTGAAATAACTGATAAACTCATTTTTTTTTTTAATTTTGACTTAGACCACTTTCATAATTATGGGCACATATATCAAAACGTGAAAACGTTTATAAAACTTTTTTCCAAACTGGGTGCACCGAATTATCTGAGACTTTAAGATGATGTGAAAGTGGCGTGGAAGAGCTTTTGTTTATAATACTTTCCTCCCTATTCGGTTTACCGAATAGTTTGAAACTTTACAACGTGAATAGGAAGTCTATAAGGAAGGTCCTGAAACTCATGAAATTTCAATTCTTTTCAAATTTGTTTATAGGTATTTTAAAAATAGTTCATAAAAAATGAAATTTCCCGAGTTTCAGGACCTACCTTAGGGTCTCCATATTCACGTTTTAAAGTATGAAACGATTGAGACACCTAGTTCGTAGAAAAGTTTTATAAACGATTGAGCTTTTGGATGCCACTTTCACATCCCCTTAAGCTGGTGTGAGGGTGGCGTCAAAGGGGTCTCGTTAATGAAACTTTTCTCCGAACTGGATGTACCGAATCGTTTCAAACTTGACAATGTGAATATGGAGGTTATAAGGAAGGTCCTGACACCCATAAAATTTCAATTTTTTAAACATTTGTCTATAGATAATTTTAAAATTTTGTATAAAAAATGAAATTTCATGAGGGTCAAGACCTTCCTTATAGCCTCCATGTTCACGTTGTAAAGTTTGAAACGGTTCGGTGGATCCAGTTCGTAGAAAAGCTTCATGAACGATTTACCTATCCGATGCCACCTTCACATCCCCTTAACACGTTATTATGGAGGCCCTAAGGAAGAACCCGATGCTGGTTTGCTGGTGCAATCAATTGTTAATAAAACAAAAATGAGCATGTCGCGGGACATACTTCACGCGGGACGACTTCAGCAATTTATCTGCATTACGTAAAGGCGGAGCTTTTATTTTCAAATTGAAAGGACCAGCTTCGCAACTTATCGGGTTTCTTTCCTTTTCCCTTTCACTTATATTATTTTCCACTGAATATGTATATACAGACTAATATATTCACCAATATATATATGAAAGTCGACACAAAATACTCCTCGGTACTCCCTAATGTACACATTCGACCGGCTATGGAAGAAGACTAACACAGGCTCGCCCGAGTTACTATGGATAGCTCTACGTCATCGCGTTGCTATGACGACGCGCGTCGACCCGCCATATTCTATATCTCTACACATATACGGGATAGATGACGTCACAGGCTTGGTATGCGGGAAAGAGAGAGGGGATACATTCCAATGCGAAACGTTTTTTCGTTACATATAATCTTTTCCAGCATTTTACTCCTTAATGGTCGAGGCTCGGGCGTCGCATAAGGAGTTTGACTTAAAAAGTAGAGCAATGAATCGATCGAAATAGACTTTGGTGGGATACTCGAAAAGGTAACCAGCAGGAAACTCGCATTTCGCCAATGAGGCGGATCGAATAAGTGGGGAGAATTTGAGTTTAATGGGCTATCGACGAGGCAGCCCAGCCACCGGGGGTGTTTTGCTTGCCAAAAGACGAGGGATGACGTAAACGACTTCGCTTCGGGGACTCGAGCACGACTCGAGTCGCAAACTTGCGTGGTCGCAAGCTCTTCGAGTCGCTCCTTAAAGGGATCCTTGACCCTTAACTGAGAGGCCCTTCAGGTCCAACTTCGTCCTTGAACGCCAGCGAATCTCACGAGACTCATCGAGAGCGACCTACTCGCTCTTCGGGGCTTACAAAAAGGATTTTCAGAATTATTCGTCCCCGGAAAGGCCGACAAAAGAAACGTCCATCTACTACGAGTAGAATCCAATGTTGATACCTTGGGAGCCATTAACACGTACCAGCCGAGGTTAACGCGTATTATCGCTGGTACACGTGGCACGGAACGTGTTAAAATAACAAATAGAAGTAGCGAGTTGAATACTAGATATTTTACAAGAAAAGATTTATTATCCCAGAACAAATGAACGAAAGTTCAAGTAAGGTAAGTGTACCACTGGCCGAACACGTCCCAGTCGTCGAACCCCACTTCGAATATTTCCCTTTACTAAGCGTCCCATGAATGTAATTGCAGTTGTTAAAACTGTAAGAGGACCGTCAATGTTTAATTGACGCATAGGATAATTGTCGATTACCATTCTGCGTGGATGTCAATCTAATGTTAGACGTTTATTTAGGTCTGCACATTACGGAGATTGTTACAATGTGTTCCTTGAGGCAAATGCTAATTCGACTTTTCGAATTCGATCTGTCAATAGTGCCTGATTACGGGTATCCGAAATTAAGGCATTATGAAAAATATTTTTTAATGAACATGTGAAAGTAACCTTAAAAACAATCACGCCGACTTGACAATAAAATACAGTTTATCGCGTTCGTCCTACACTTGAAAGTATTAGAGTTTACCATTTGCGCTCCAGCTGTGTTCGAAGTAGACATCTTCAAAAACTTGGTTTTTACAATATTTAAAAATTATTTCTTGTTCCGTACCCGCAGCTCTAACGAACACGGCGACGACAAAGATTTAGTATGGCGGCGAAAGCTCCTGCTGATTGTGGTTAGCAACGCCATCTAGCGACTTGGTTCCGAATTATCACGTTATCCGAAATATCAACACCTTTCTCTACATAAATATACTAATTAATAAATATACCAGCGACAACAAAGATTTAGTATAGCGACGAAAGCTCCTGTTGATTTGTGTTAGCAGCGCAACCTAGCAAATGGGTTACGAATTATCCCGCTATCCGAAATTAAGGCACCATCCGAAATACAGACACCTTCCACTACATAAATATACTAATAAATAAATATACCAGCGACAACAAAGATTTAGTATGGCGGCGAGAGCGCCCGTTGATTGTTGTTAGCAGCGCGATTTAGCGACTGGATTACGAATTATCATGCTATCCGAAATGAAGGCACCATCCAAAATAAGGACACATTCCTCTACATAAATATACTAATTAATAAATATACCAGCGACAACAAAGATTTAGTATAGCGACGAAAGCTCCTGTTGATTGTTGTTAGCAGCGCGATTTAGCGACTGGGTTACGAATTATCATGCTATCCGAAATTAGGAACCATCCGAAATACAGACACCTTTCATTACATAAATATACTAATAAATAAATATATCAGCGACAACTAAGATTTAGTATGGCGGCGAAAGCTCCTGTTGATTGTTGTTAGCAGTTCGATTTAGCGACTGGATTACGAATTATCATGCTATCCGAAATGAAGGCACCATTCGGAATATGGACACCTTCCTCTACATAAATATACTAATAAGTAAATATACCAGCGACAACTAAGATTTAGTATGGCGGCGAAAGCTCCTGTTGATTGTTGTTAGCAGCTCGATTTAGCGACTGGATTACGAATTATCATGCTATCCGAAATGAAGGCACCATTCGGAATATGGACACCTTCCTCTACATAAATATACTAATAAATACATTTACCAGCAGTTCTCAATTCTCTCATAAATACAACAACGCCATTAACCGGCGCACAATGTCCGGGGAAAGTAGGGCGAAGAGATCACACTTTCTCGGATACGAGATCCCCATTAAATCCTCTTAACAGGTTCATGAAAAGAATCCCGAAAGTAAAATTAAAATTCATGAATTCCTTATCTCTTCCCTTCTCCTCGACTGCTCATTCCGGTTGGCCTTTTTTTCTCGGGTTCGTGGTTTCGGTAACGATCGTACTTCCCCTTGGAGAATTATCTGCAATTGCAAAGGGTAGTTACACCAGGCACGAAACATTCGCGCGCATACTTTTAGTATTGGAACTGGAACTACCTCACGGTTCGGTAGTATCTTGCGGCTGGAGTGAAAGAGAGAAATATAAAATGAGAGA
The DNA here is from genome assembly GCF_000612105.2 of Orussus abietinus. NCBI lineage: Eukaryota > Metazoa > Arthropoda > Insecta > Hymenoptera > Orussidae > Orussus > Orussus abietinus. The sequence goes on from NW_019394674.1 coordinate 9,529, forward strand.
AAATAAGAGAATGAGATAGTAAGAGGGAGGAAAAGAGAAAGAGAGGGGCGAAAGGGGCGACCGAACGTGAAGGGGTATATATCCTCGAGGGTCGATAATATCCACGGACAAAAATACTCTTCGGTGGCTTATACCCAACGAACGGCAGGTTTAACGAGGATGTAGTCTTTACAGGAAGAGGATGCACCATTTTGGTTCCACCCCGACATCCGGGGTGAATCTGCTTAGAGTGACGTGTGCCCCATGGACGTACAGTATATGAACCCTATACACGAATCTGACTACAAAAGTTGCAAAACTGAAAGAAAGCGAACGGGGGAGCTATTTTTTCGATGTTTCTTCTTTTATGTCACATGACTCGGCAACGCAATATGGCGACAAATGATTTAACAACGAAAGAAAAGTCGCCCCTCTGTTCGGTTCCTTTCCTTTTTCGGTAACTACACTTTAGAGAGACGTGATATCCTATGGGTGTACAGTATATGAACCCTATACACGAATCTGACTATAAAAGCTGCAAAATTGAAAGAAGAACAGAGAAGCTGTTTTTTTCTATGTTTCTTTCTTTATGTTACATGATTCGGCATCGTAATAGGGCGACAAATGATTTATCAGCGAAAAAAAAGTGGCCCCTCTGTTTGCTTCCTTTCCTTATTCGCTATCTACACTTTATAGGGACGTGATATCCTATGGGTGTACAGTATATGAACCCTTCACACGAATCTAACTATAAAAGCTGAAAAACTAGAAGAAGAACAGAGGGGCTATTTCTTCGATGTTTCTTCTTTTATGTCACATGATCCGGCAACGCAATATGGCGACAAATGATTTAACAGCGAAAGAAAAATGGCCCCTCTGTTCGCTTCCTTTCCTTTTTCGGTAACTACACTTTAGAAAGACGTGATATCCTATGGGTGTACAATATATGAACCCTATACATGAATCTGACTATAAAAGCTGCAAAACTGAAAGAAGAAGAACAGAGGAGCTGTTTTTTTCTGTTCCTTATTTTATGTCACACGATTCGGCAACACAATATGGCGACGAATGATTTAACAGCAAAAGAAAAATGGCCCCTCTGTTCGCTTCCTTTCCTTTTTTCGGTAACTACAATTTAGAGGTCCGTGATATCCTATGGGTGTACAGTATATGAACCCTTCACACGAATCTAACTATAAAAGCTGCAAAACTGAAAGAAGAACAGAGGAGCTGTTTTTTCTATGTTTCTTTCTTTATGTTACACGATTCGGCAACGCAATATGGCGACAAATGATTTAACAGCGAAAGAAAAATGGCCCCTCTGTTCGCTTCCTTTCCTTTTTCGGTAACTACACTTTAGAAAGACGTGATATCCTATGGGTGTACAATATATGAACCATACACACGAATCTGACTATAAACGCTGCAAAACTGAAAGAAGAACAGAGGAGCTGTTTTTTTCTATGTTTCTTTCTTTATGTCACATGATTCGGAAACGCAATATGACGACAAATGATTTAACAGCGAGAGAAAAATGATTCCATTGTTAGCTTTCTTTCCTTTTTCGCTACCTTCACAAAAAATTAATGTAATTGTTGGCTTCGCAGACTTCTATATCCTATGTTTGGGTTTCCAAGAATATGCTTTTTTCAATCTTTCGTAAGATTTCTAACGAATTCCTGCTTTGGAGTTTGAAAACGGAATATTTAGACATTCGTTAAGTGTATAAATGTCACTAAATTGTGAGATTTTCGAATCGCAGAGCTTCTTACAATTAGACAACAGATTTTGTTTTACTTTATATGAGCAGATACTCGGGATTTATAAATCAGAATAGATGATGTATAAAGGATTTATTTTGAAAGGGTCTGAAGATATCTGCTAAATCACTAAATTATGAAGTTTCCGAATCGCAGGATTTCCTACTCAATCGAATTTTACATCAGTTTATACTGTCGGGCACTCGAAGTTTGTCAATTAGAATAGATGATGTTTAAAAGATTAGTCTGAAAAGAGTCTGAAAACGTCTGCTTGCCTTTCAAGGGGAAACGGAACACGTCGGAAATGCAAGATTCGGTGGAGCTATTTCGGTCGAAATTGTGCGGACCGAATCCGACATGAAGGTGGCCGTTTATGAACAGGGCTTCGTCTTTGTATTAATAACCAGAAGTCCCAAGGTCTGTTATGGATGCCTCGGGTCGTGAAAATAAATCTTAAAGTACGGGAGCGTTTAGGGCACAGTCGTACATAAGCTTGACTTAAAGAACACTTTCAAGGGAATCGTTCATCGGAGATATAGAGGAAGGTGTTCATATTTCGTATGGTGCCTTAATTTCGGATAGCGTGATAATTCGTAACCCAGTCGCTAGATCGCGCTGCTAACAACAATCAGCAGGAGCTCTCGCCGCCATATTAAGGTGAAGTGAAACCCCCTTCAAATCAGTCGATTCGAATACAACACTTCTTTTTAAGGGTATTAGACCAAACTGTCCGAAACTTTGACACATCACTCCTGATCATCTAAGAATTGTCTTGACACATTCAAAATTTGGATTTTTCAAAACAATTTTTCAACTCAGCCCAGACCAGAACCAAAATGGCGTCGAGCTCTCATATTTCGATCAATATACAATTATTGAAGGCTCTGATATGAGAAATGAAAGGGTTAGGACAATTTTACGACAATTTAGAACACTTATAATCGAGAAACCTCGGTATCCCTAAAATGATTGTGACTGGAACGAAACGAGACATTATATATATAAAAACCCTTTCATATCACCTTAAGGCTCTAATTCCTCTTCGGGCTTTAAGTCCCAACTTAAACCTCGGTATCCCTAAAATGATTACGACTGGAACGAAACGAGCCATTATATATATAAAGACCCTTTCATATCACCTTAAGGCTCTAATTTCTCTCCGAGCTTTCAGTCCCTACTTAAACGTCAGTATCCCTAAAATGATTACGACTGGAACGAAACGAAATATTATATGTATAAAGACCCTTTCATATCACCTTAAGGCTCTAATTTTTCTCCGAGCTTCCAAACACAACTTAAACCTCAGCATCCCTAAAATGATTATGACTGGAACGAAACGAGACTTTATATGTATAAAGACCCTTTCATATCACCTTAAGGTTCTAATTTCTCTCCGGGCTGTCAGTCCCAACTTAAACCTCGGTATCTCTAAAATGATTACGACTGGAACGAAACGAGACATTATACATATAAAGACCCTTTTATATCACCTTAAGGCTCTAATTTCTCTCCGGGCTGTCAGTCCCTACTTAAACCTCGGTATCTCTAAAATGATTACGACTGGAACGAAACGAGACTTTATATATATAAGGACCCTTTCACATCACCTTAAGGCTCTAATTTCTCTCCGAGCTTTCAGTCCCGACTTAAACCTCGGTATCTCTAAAATGATTACGACTGGAACGAAACGAGACATTATATATATATAAAGACTCTTTCATATCACCTTAAGGCTCTAATTTCTCTCCGAGCTTTCAGCCCCTACTTAAACCTCGGCATCCCGAAAATGATTACGACTGAAATGAAACGAGACATTATATGTATAAAGACCCTTTCATATCACTTTAAAGCTCTAATTTCTCTCCGAGCTTTCAGTCCCTACTTAAACCTCGGTATCCCTAAAATGATTACGACTGGAACGAAACGAGACATTATATGTATAAAGACCCTTCCATATCACCTTAAAGCTCTAATTTTTCTCCGAGCTTTCAGTCCCGACTTAAACCTCGGTATCTCTAAAATGATTACGACTGGAACAACACGAGACATTATATGTATAAAGACCCTTTCATATCACCTTAAGGCTCTAATTTCTCTCCGAGCTTTCAGTCCCAACTTAAACCTCGATGTCTCTAAAATGACTTCGACTGGAACGAAACGAGACATTACATATATAAAGACCCTTCCATATCACCTTAAGGCTCTAATTTTTCTCCGAGCTTTCAATCCCTACTTAAACCTCGGTATCTCTAAAATAATTCCGACTGTAATGAAACGAGACATTATATGTATAAAGACCCTTCCATATCACCTTAAGGCTCTAATTTCTCCCCAGGCTTTCAGTCCCTACTTAAACCTCGGTATCCCTACAATGATTACGACTGGAACAAAACGAGACATTACATATATAAAGACCCTTTCACATCACCTTAAGGCTCGTAATTTCTCTCCGGGCTTTCAGTCCCAACTTAAACCTCGGTATCTCTAAAATGATTACGACTGGAACGAAACGAGACATTATATGTATAAAGACCCTTTTATATCACCTTAAGGCTCTAATTTCTCCCCGGGCTTTCAGTCCCTACTCAAACCTCGGTATCCCTACAATGATTACGACTGGAACGAAATGAGATATTACATATATAAAGACCCTTTCACATCACCTTAAGGCTCTAATTTCTCTCCGAGCTTTCAGTCCCTACTTAAACGTCAGTATCCCTAAAATGATTACGACTGGAACGAAACGAGACTTTATATATATAAGGACCCTTTCACATCACCTTAAGGCTCTAATTTCTCTCCGGGCTTTCAGTCCCTACTCAAACCTCGGTATCTCTAAAATGATTACGACTGGAACAACACGAGACATTATATGTATAAAGACCCTTTCATATCACCTTAAGGCTCTAATTTCTCTCCGAGCTTTCAGTCCCAACTTAAACCTCGATGTCTCTAAAATGACTTCGACTGGAACTAATCTAGACAAGGGGAAACTGCATCGATAATGGTCGTCCACGACGTTTACGACTATTTGAAGAATGTCCCCTCTGATAGGGGTAAGTGTAACTGACACGCGACCGTCGCGACGACGCGATAAGATACCGCCTTTGACGCACGTCCTTATCAAGCCGTGTACCTTGGACACGTGCGTCAAATTTATTTATTTCCCTGCAACGAGGCTTAACAACGTCGCCCCAGGTTGGACCAATTGACGTCGTGGACGTCGAGACGACGCTCGCTAAGTTGCCTATGAATTTCGGGATCCATTCAACACCCTAATTATATTCACGAGGGCATTAACGCCGACATGGCGACGTCGACGTCTCCGTCGCATCGAACGTTGATTTTAACGAGCGAAAATAGGATGCTGGGCTCGCTACTCGTTGTCGTCGGGCAACGACGGCGACGACGTTTATTCTTTAGTACCTTAAGGTGATGCGAAAGTGGCATCGAAGAGGTTTTGTTTATAAAACTTTTCTCCCAACTCGGTTTACCGAATGGTTTGAAGCTTTACAACCTGAATAGGTAGACTATAGGGAAGGTCCTGATACTCATGAAATTTCAATTCTTTTCAAATTTGTTTATAGGTATTGTAAAAATATTTAAAAAAGAATGAAATTTCCCGAGTTTCAAGACCTACTTTATGGTCTCCATATTCACGTTTCAAAGTATGAAACGATTTGAGAGACCCAGTTCGTATAAACGTTTTATGAACGATTGAGCTTTCGGATGCCACTTTCACATCCCCTTAAGGTGATGTGAAAGTGGCATCGAAGAGGTTTTGTTTATAAAACTTTTCTCCCAACTCGATTTACTGAATAGTTTGAAGCTTTACAACGTGAATAGAGAGACTATACGGAAGGTCCTGAAACTTATGAAATTTCAATCCCTTTTCAAATTTGTTGACAGGTATTTTAAAAATAGTTTATAAAAAATGAAATTTTGCGAGTTTCAGGACCTACCTTAGAGTCTCCATATTCACGTTTTAAAGTATGAAACGATTTGAGACACCTAGTTCGTAAAAAAAATTTATGAATGATTGAGCTTTCGGATGCCACTGTCACCTCCCCTTAAGGTGATGTGAAAGTGGCGCCGAAGAGTTGTTTATGAAACTTTTCTCCCAACTCGGTTTACCAAATAATCTGAAACTTTGCAACGTGAATAGGGAGACTATAAGGAAGGTCCTGAAACTCATGAAATTTCAATTCTTTTCAAATTTGTTTATAGGTATTTTAAAAATAGTTTATAANTACCTTAGGGTCCCCATATTCACGTTTCAAAGTATGAAACGATTTGAGAGACCCAGTTCGTAGAAAAGTTTTATAAACGATTGAGCCTTCGGATGCCACTTTCACATCCCCTTAAGTGCCTCGAACACGTGCACTTAACTTATTTACCATTTTTTTTTAACTCAACAGGGTATAGGACGATATTTGTGGGCAGTCGATAGACGTCATCGTGATCGAGTCAATATTTCCTTACTCTACCAATTATCTCGGCACTCCCGGAATAGATGATAACGATGGCAGAGATTGCCTCCCATTATCCCAAATGCCGTGCACTTATTTTCGTGATTATTCTTCCTTGAATTCATCATCAGGTTGTGGTTCCATGGAAGATTGAATTTTGGGGTGAGAAAATGATCAGGAAATCTGGGATAATGTTTAAGAACTTGCTAGGACTTCCACGTTAGGAGTTCCTAGACTTAGTTCCCCATCTGAGACAGTTTTTCCTGATTCAGATGAAGGGAAACACCCTTCGAATCAGTCGATTCGAATGCACAAACTTTTTTTCAAAAACGTGGAACCAAACAGGGTGAAACTTTGACACGCAACTCCTGAGCATCTAGGAATTATCCTAACACTTCAAAAACGATTCGAATGAGACACTTTTTTTCAAAAACGTGGAACCAAACAGGGTGAAACTTTGACACGCGACTCCTGAGCATCTAGGAATTATCCTAACACTTTCAAAATTTGGATTTTTTTCAACAAAATTTTTTCTCTTAGCCCAGAACAGAACCAAAATGGCGTCGAGCTCGAGCTGTTTCGATCGATATCCAATTATTGAAGGCTTTAATATGAGGAACGAAAGGGTCAGGACAATTGTACGACTTTTTAGAACACATTGGTAATCGAGAAATTCCCATTTGAACGTGATAAAGGCAAAAAAAGTGTCTTATGCGCTTCTATGCTAAAACGATGGCAATACGAGGTCTCGGAATGAAAATTTAGTTGACCTGGAAACCACAGATGGCGCAGGGGGTCCCTTTGCAGTCAATTAGGGCCTCAGAAACCATGAATCCAGGGGATTTCTGGAGTTTTACTTCGATTTCTTTATAATTATCGTACGAAAACGACAGGTGGAATATACCATTTAGTACAATACTGAATATAATTGGGCACAGTTGTCAATATAAAAACCAACGTCGGCAACGTAGGTATTTAGAAAAACCTTTTTTATCGATGTCGATCAAGTACCTCCGTTCCGATAATATATATATACGTAATATGCACGTAATATATATATTACGTACCATGTCCGGACATCTAGCCTTTGAGAGTATCTAAAATAAAGTTCATAGATATCTATATACATCTTACATACGTTCAATAAACATTTATATACGATTAATTTACGTATATTCCACGTTCAGCGGTGCCTGGGATTATACGTTGTTATATACACGTATATGACACGACGTATTATATCTACCCAACCCTGGTCCTCGTATCCGTCATGTCGAACGTTGATTTTAACGAGCGAAAATAGGGAGCGACGACGTCGACGACGTCACACACCAAGGGTAACCACCGCGAACATCCGCGGCACTGCGTGCCATACCGTACTCGAATTAGAGTCCTACAGAAATACTTTATCCTCTGGAACGACGGCCCGAAGAGACGGTTCTCCAGGGGAACTGCACGGACGATGTCAAGAGTCGCCGTCTATTTTCGAAATGGACTATCGCCCCGACGAAAATGGACCTAATACTCCTTTCGATCGCTTTTGTGAACGATTCGTCGACCCAAATATCGAAAAATAAAATGGACACACGGTTCACCTCATATATGACACTCTTGTAAGTCGAATGCCTAAATTTCATGAAACACGAAACGGTGGACGAAATATGTTGCCCTGGTCTGGCGTAAAAAGGAATTTTATTTAATCTTTCGATTAAGATATGAAAGGCGCTGAAGAATTTAAGGTGAAGTGAAACCCCCTTCAAATCAGTCCATTCGGATACAACACTTCTTTTTAAGGGTATTAAATCAAACTGTCCGAAATTTTGACACATCACTCCTGATCATCTAAGAATTGTCCTGACACATTCAAAATTTGGATTTTTCAAAAAAAGTCTAACTCAGCCCAGACCAGAACCAAAATGGCGTCGAGCTCGAGCTATTTCGATCAGTATACAATTATCGAAGGCTCTGATATGAGAATCGAAAGGGTTAGGACTATTTTACGACAATTTAGAACACTCTGGTAGTCGATAAACTCGCATTTGAACGGGATAAAGGCAAAAAAAGTGTTGTATGCGCTTCTATGTTAAAACGATGGGAATACGACGTCTCAGAGTGAACATTTAATTGACCTGGAAATCACAGATGGCGCAGGGGGTCCCTCTGCAGTCATTTCGGACCCCAGAAAGCATGAATCCAGAGGATTTCTGGAGTTTTACTTCGATTTCTTTATAATTATTGTACCAAAACGACAGGTGGAGTATGCCATTTGGTACAATACCCAATATAATTCGACCCAGCTGTCAATATAAAAACGAACGTCGGCAACGTAGGCATTTAGAAAAATCTTTATCGACGTCGATCAAGTTCCTCGACGTGTTTCACTTCACCTTAAATCCCCATTCAATTTGTAGGGATATTGGAATTGCGGAAGAGCGTTAGTGTCGTAAGTCCGTTTTTAAATGGTAACAGATGAACTAATGTTTATTAACAAATAAATTTATACAATGTACGTCTTTAGGGAGTTCCCGTCTTTTCTGGCTTATGCCCGTCGTAATCGTCGTCGTCGTCGTTGGTTTGGAACTGCCGTCCCTGCTCGCTTCGGGACGGCTTTGGACCTCCATGTCCCTTTTGTTTCGGGACACGAGGATCGCACGTTTCCCGACGTAGCCTTCGAAGGAAATCTTCGGTTTCCTTCGAAGGAACTTTCTCTTTTATTGTTTTATGGTTTGCCAGGCGCATCCTGGCAGACCCCTTCAAAGCTTTCCTTAAAACTACCTAAAAATAACTTAGGGCTACTTTCCGTTACTACAAATTTGTTCCTGGCGCGTAACACTTTCCGGCGTTAGAAATTAAAATGTTAATTGAAAGAATTAATTACTCTCCTTTTTAGGGAAATTCTGCCTGGCGTGTATCTCGAGGAAGAGGACGGAAAAATTTGTGCAACGACTCTCTGCCGATACGTGCGTCAGCCGGATAATTAGAAACAATTAACATGCTGCTATCCGCGGTGCGGAATTATGTAGGTAGTCTCGGGAGCACTCAAAGCGTCCCTTGCGACAATAAAATGCTCGCCATACTGCGAGTGCTCGCAATTAGCGTATGCAACGCTCGTGAACCTAGATGAGAATCTGGGGGAAAATGGGACTAACGTCACAGTGATTCATCGGGCTGTCAAACGGTTCTGCGCATAACTGCCAAGAGACTTTATGGCATGCAATATTTGTCATTTATTATCAATGAAGACTATGCCACGAGATTTTCTCTCTCTGGCTTCGTTCAGAATTTATCTATGATGCAAGTAGCATACACGTGATGCCCCTGAACGCAGATGACAATCTGTGCAGAATATGGCTAACCAGGGTTGGGTAAGTAAAATACCCCAGGTACTTTACGTGGTTCTTTACAGTAAATTACTAGGTATTTTCCTCTGAGTAAATTACTAAGTCATTTATTATTAATGAAGGCTATTCGACGAGATTTTTTTTCTCTCCATATTCGCCCGAATTTGGTCTTGGGTGAATTCAAATGAGGGCCCCTGCAAAATGGACAACGTCACAGGGATTCATCGGATTGTCAAGCGGTGTCATGTAATTCTATACCAGGCAACATTTGTCATATCCTTATATTGGTTATTACCGATGAAGACGATCCAATGGGATCTATTTCTTCCTTCGTTCAGAATTTGTCATCTACGGTGTTATTAGCTTATAAATGACACTCTTGAATCTGAATGAGAATCCGGGTAGAATGGGACTAACGTCATAATGATTCCCCGAGTTGTCAACCGGTTTCACGTAACCGTAAATAAATCCTGCAGTATTTATAACACTCATGTTACTTATTATTAGTCGAAATAATTTAACACGATCGTTTTTCTCCTTCGACCTAGTATTTGCCACTTATGATGCAATTAGCGTGTAAGTAACACTCGTGAACACAAATGAGAACCCTTGTAAAATGGGACTAACATCTCAAGAGAAGTTCATCATCTCAAAGACAATTAGGATTTCGTTCGACTAGCAAACAATGACTGATAATGTATATGCGCGTACGAATTAAAGTCACATTTTTTCATACGAGTAGTAAACAAAATATGACATATATTAATCTTGTGACATTTGACGATGAATTATGACAATGACGATGACGATGATGTAATAAAATAAATGACAGCACCAATGTAGTTCCGTTTTATTACAAGTATGTGCTGCATATACCCAGTAATATCAGGACAGTAACATAATGGAAGATGAGAGTAACAAAGTTACGCTACATTTATATAGATATGATAATAATAAATGTTATGAAACCTGTTAGCTCCATGTTACATAACTGTTAAGTTACTGCATTGTAACAAATGTCATGTAACTAGTTAGCTCTATGTTACGTAACTGTTAGGTTATTACATTGTAACAAACGTTATGTTATTTGTTAGTTTTAAGTTACATAACTGTTATGTTTGGTGTTCAGTGGGTCTATGGCATTATAGAAGGCGAAGAGAATTTAAGGTGATATGAAAGTGTCATATGTACATATTTTTTCGAAAAATGAAATTTCACAAGCATCGCGTTCTTCCTTAGGGCCTCCATAATCCCGTGTTAAAGTTTCAGATAATTCGGCGCGCCCAGTTTGGAGAAAAGTTTTATATATATTTTGACGTTTTATATATATAGAATGTCGCTTTCATATCACCTTAAAGCTTCTTGAAATATTTTCTGCGTGCTTACTGTACACGTCTTTGGCGTGCGTTCTGACGGACGTTATTATCCATTTCTCTATGGTATTATAGAAGGCGAAGAGAATTTAAGGTGATATGAAAGTGTCATATGTACATACCAAGAAGTCAAAATATTTATAAAACTGTACTCTAAATTGAGTGCACCGAATCCTTTCAAACTTCATCACGAGACTATGGAGACCCTGAGGAAGAACGCGATAGTGGTGAAATTTGATTTTTAGAAAAAGAATTTCTATTTATCTCGGACAAGAACCAAAAAAAGGAATTTTTTCCCGAAAAATGAAATTTCACAAGCACCACGTTCTTCCTTAGGGCCTCCATAATCCCGTGTTAAAGTTTCAGATAATTCGGCGCGCCCAGTTTGGAGAAAAGTTTTATATATATTTTGACGTTTTATATATATAGAATGTCGCTTTCATATCACCTTAAAGCTTCTTGAAATATTTTCTGCGTGCTTACTGTACACGTCTTTGGCGTGCGTTCTGACGGACGTTATTATCCATTTCTCTATGGTATTATAGAAGGCGAAGAGAATTTAAGGTGATATGAAAGTGTCATATGTACATACCAAGAAGTCAAAATATTTATAAAACTGTACTCTAAATTGAGTGCATCGAATCCTTTCAAACTTCATCACGAGACTATGGAGACCCTAAGGAATAACGCGATGATGGTGAAATTTGATTTTTCGAAAAAGAATTTCTATTTATCTCGGACAAGAACCAAAAAAAGGCATTTTTTTTCGAAAAATGAAATTTCACGAGCACCACGTTCTTCCTTAGGGCCTCCATAATCACGTGTTAAAGTTTCAGATAATTCGGCGCGCCCAGTTTGAAGAAAAGTTTTATAAATATTTTGACATTTTATATATGTGCCCATAATTATGAAAGTGGTCTAAGTCATATATTTTTTGTTTCGAAATTACATTGAATTAATTTAGTTTGAAATAATGTGGCGTGAAATAACTGATAAACTCATTTTTTTTTCAATTTTGACTTAGACCATTTTCATAATTATGGGCACATATATCGAATGTCGCTTTCATATCACCTTAAAGCTTCTTGAAATATTTTCTGCATGATTACTGTACACGTCTTTCGCGTGCGGCCTGACGGACGTTATTATACATTTCTCTATCGTATTATAGAAGGCGAACAGAATTTAAGGTGATATGAATGTATCATATGTACATACCAAGAAGTCAAAATATATATAAAACTGTACTCTAAATTGAGTGCACCGAATCCTTTCAAACTTCATCACGAGACTATGGAGACCCTAAGGAAGAACGCGATGGTGGTGAAATTTGATGTTTCGAAAAAGAATTTCTATTTATCTCGGACAAGAACCAAAAAAAGGCATTTTTTTCGAAAAATGAAATTTCACGAGCACCACGTTCCTCCTTAGGGCCTCCATAATCACGTGTTAAAGTTTCAGATAATTCGGTGCACCCAGTTTGGATAAAAGTTTTATGAATATTTTGACGCTTTATATATATATATATATGCTTTATATTTATATACGCTTTATATTCATATTTATATATATTTTGACGCTTTATATATAATGACCCTTCCATATCACCTTAAATTATCAGTCAAGAAAATTCGACGCGATGGTTTTTCACTCGCTCAGTCCAGAATTTCCCATTTACGAAGCAATGTACAATTAACGCGTAAGTGACGCTCCTGAGCATAGATAAGAATCCGTGCAAAATGGGACTAACGTCAGCGTGATTCATCGTCAAACGGTGCTGCATAACCGCGAAGAAATTCCGAAACGTGTAACGTTCGTGACATCCGTCAGGCTTATTATCAGCGAGGAGAATTCGACGTGATTCCCTCTCCCTCGCTCCGTCTAGAATTTCCCACCTACGATGCAATTAATATTTCACGTTTCCCGGCTGGCGGGTTTCCAAAGCAGCTCACGAGCTCGATGCGCGTCACTTGTGCTCCCGTTTTGTTATTCCCGCTTCTTTATTTATTTATTCCATTTCGCATAGGACCTGTCGTCACGGTCCGCACTTGGCTAAGAGCGGAGCATCTTCTAATTGTGCGTGAAGTCCGATGACGCACGTTCCGCCGAGGAGAGAACGACGTTCCCCGCCGAGGAAATTAATTTAAATCAAAGGCCTCTCCAAGAGACGTAAATTAAGGTGAAGTAAAACACGTCGAAGAATTAGATCGTCGTCGATAAAGATGATCCCTCGAAATGCCTACTTTGCCGACGTTCGTTTTTATATTGACAGCTGTGTTGGATTATATTGGGTATTGTACCAAATGGCATACTCCACCTGTCGTTTTCATACAATAATTATAAAGAAATCGAAGTAAAACTCCACAAATCTCATGGATTCATGGTTTTCGACGCCCAAATTGGTTACAGAGGACTCCCTGCGCCATCTATGATTTCCAGGTCAAGTAAATTTTCACTCCGAGACGTCGTATTACCATCGTTTTAGCATAGCAGCGCATGAGACTTTTTTTCGCCTTTATATCACTCAAATGCGAGTTTATCGATTACCAGAGTGTTCTAAACTGTCGTACAATTGTCTTGACACTGTCATTTTATATATTGACAGCTGTGCCCAATTATATTCAGTATTGAACTAAATGGTATATTCCACCTGTCGTTTTCGTACATTAATTATAAAGAAATCGAAGTAAAACTCCACAAATCTCCTGGATTCATAGTTTTCGACGCCCTAATTGGTTACAAAGGACCCCCTGCGCCATCTATGATATCCGTGTCAACTAAATTGTCATCCCGAGACCTCATATTCCCATCGTTTTAGCATAGCAGCGCATAAGAGACTTTCTTCGCCTTTATCTCGTTCAAATGCGAGTTTATCGGTTACCAGAGTGTTCTAAATTGTCGTACAATTGTCTTGACACTGTCGTTTTATATATTGGAGCTTTCAATAATTGCATATCGATCAAAATATGAGAGCTCGACGTCATTTTAGTTCTGGTCCGCGCTAAGTTAAAAAATGCGTTTAAAAAATCCAAATTTTTAACGTGTCAGGATAATTCCTAGATGCTCACGAGTCATGTGTGTCAAAGTTTCAGATAGTTCTATCCAATACCCTTAAAAAAAAGTGTTGTATTTGAATCGACTGATTTTACGGGGATTTCACTTCACCTTAAGGTGATTATTATTAACAGAGTATTCTAAATTGTCGTACAATTGTCCTGACACTGTCATTTCACATATTAGAGACTTCAATAATTATATATCAATCGAAATATGAGAACTCGACGCCATGTTAGTTCTGGTCTACGCTAAGTTAACAAATGTGTTTAAAAAATCCAAATTTTGAAAGTGTCAGGATAATTCCTAGGTGCCAAGGAATCATGCATCGAAGTTTCAGGCGGTTCGGTTCAATATCCTTAAAAAAAAGTGTCTTATTCGAGTCGACTGATTTGAAGGGGTTTCACCTCACTTTAAGGGGATGTGAAAGTGGCATCCAAAAGCTCAATCGTTCATAAAACTTTTCTACGAACTGGGTGTCTCAAATCGTTTCATACTTTAAAACGTGAATATGAAGACCCTAAGGTAGGTCCTGAAACTCGAGAAATTTCATTTTTTATAAACTATTTTTAAAATATCCATAAACAAATTTGAAAATAATGGAAATTTCATGAGTTTCAGGACCTTCCTAATAGTTTCCCTATTCACGTTGTAAAGTTTCAAACTATTCGGTGAACCGAGTTGGGAGAAAAGTTTTATAAACAAAACCTCTTCGACGCCACTTTCACATCACCTTAAGTACAGGGAATGACTTTGAGATAGGAACTCGCGAAAATGATTTAATCGATAGGAATTGGCACATTTGGTGTCGCGAAATCTCAACGGAGTATCAATCTTGACATAACATTATCGAGCTTGACATTAAGGTGAAGTGAAACCTCCCTCAAATCAGTCGATCGGAATAAGACACTTTTTTAAAGGAGTATTAAACCGAACAGTCTAAAACTAAAAAATGTTATCTTAATTCAAAGAATAATTATTTTACTCAAAAGAACTCGAATATATTGGACGTGGAATTATGGCTATTATTGTTGTTGTGGCAATTTATTTTTAGCAGTATACGTTTGTAGGAAAATTTCTCTAGAATAATTCCGTTCCTTTAATTTCAAGTCTTTCTGAAAGCTAAATAGATCTAATTAATTTTGGTTAATTCGTTAGATATAATTAGTTAGGTCTGTAATGGGGAAGATAAGATCTCTTTGGTTCCGCCTGGGGAACAAGAAGCGGTTTTTATTTGGATTTCAAAAAGTAGAATATTCATATCCAAGAAATTGTACAATATTCAAGTTACCGTCCAACTTAAGTTCGGAAGGAAGTCGGACGGTGTAATTTTCGAGGTTTCAATTTTACAGAAATCTGACATACCATTATATTTTCCATTGGTAGGGATTTTCCTTACGACGTCACTGTGATTAAGCGATTACATTCATCATAAAACATTGTTCAATATATCCTGATGACGCTTGAGATTTACTGAGATAATGAATCGGCGGTTCATCGTTTGTATAAATCGGATGGCTCGGTGCCCACTTTGACAATTCTGCCGCGATATATTTAACAAATTTATCCGAGACGTTCCCGATTCATAATATTAACTCCTCTACACCTCTAACACCGACTTGACGAAAGGTGTCACTTGATTACATATGCATCGAAGCACGCTGCCAGCTATCGAGCGTATCTTAAGGTGAAGTGAAACACGTCGAGGAACTTGATCGACGTCGATAAAGAAGATTTTTCTAAATGCCTACGTTGCCGACGTTCGTTTTTATATTGACAGGTATGTCGGATTATATTGGATATTGTACCAAATGGCATACTCCATCTGTCGTTTTCGTACAATAATTATAAATAAATCGAAGTAAATCTTCAGAAATCCTCCGGATTCATGCTTTCTGGGGCCCTAATTGACTGCAGAGGGTCACCTTGCGCCATCTGCGATTTTCAGGTCAATTAAATTTTCACTCCGAGACGTCGTATTCCCATCGTTTTAGCATAGAAGCGCATACAACACTTTTTTTGCCTTTATCCCGTTCAAATGCGAGTTTATCGATTATCAGAGAGTTCTAAATTATCGTAAAATTGTCCTGACCCTTTCGATTCTCATATCAGAGCCTTCGATAATTGTATATTGATCGAAATATGAGAGCTCGACGCCATTTTGGTTCTGGTTTGGGTCGAGTTAAAAAATTTTTTCCAAAAATCCAAATTTTGAAGGTGTCAAGACAATTCTTAGATGATCACGTGTAATGTGTCAAAGTTTCGGACAGTTTGGTCCGATACCCTTAAAAAAAAGTGTTGTGTTCGAATCGACTGATTTGAAGAGGGTTTCACTGCTCCTTAAATGAACGAAATTTTGTTTCCGCGAGTACAGATAAGGGACGCTCCTTTCCTCCCGGGGTCCAGGTCCGAAAGTGAGCGACTTTCGCCCGGACGAGCAGGAAACCGAGTGCTGATGAGAGGAATTGAATTCGTTAAAGGCCCTCCCTCTCTCTCTTTCCCCCCCCTCCCGCCCTCCCTCCCGAGTGCACTCGAGCTCGAACGAACGTCGGCGAGGGCGACGCCGCCGGCTCGGCCGCTCAGTCTGCGCGAGACGCTCCGACCGAGAGGTTCTTCGCGGCTCTTCTCTCTTCCCGGTCTTCTGGTCGCTTGACGTTCGAATTAAATCTACTCGTGCACCCTCGTAGAGGCCTGCCTTCCGCGTTCGTTATCTCCCTTCGATCAGGAGGGAATCAAAATCGAGGGAATTTTCGAAGCGTCCTGCAGCCATTGACCGCAGACGATTCCAGGATTTCCTGAGAAATCCCAAGGAGGGAAGGAAGAGGAGAGAGTCCTGCCGGGCCACGTTCCTATACGCTCTCGAAATTCCCATCCGGCACAGATGGTCAAAGGTAACGGAGCGAACTTTTATTTTTGTTTGAACTTTTATGTTAGTATCGAACTTTATCTCTGTTGACGAATTCAAATATCGAACCTCATTGGCGGTTGCGATTCAGGGTATGTTGACAGTTTTTGGGCTGATATCCCGAGAAAAAATGTCGTTGGACCAAGGAAATATTTTGTCGAATCGATGAATATTTCATTCGAATGAATTTATGACTTCGGTATTATGACAATTCATTTGGATTTTGTTTCGGTTAAATCATTATTTTTTTATTCAACGGAATATTTCGTGGGGACTGTTCGAAGAAATATTTCTTTGGATGAATGCATTTTTCTTTTTTTTTTTTTATGAGGGTGCTGATGTGCAGGAGGAAATGTTGATTTGTGAATACAAAAGTGTAGGGTGAAATTTGAATTTCGATACTTATTGGCGGTTACGATTTAGGAAGTATTGACATTTTTAGGGTCACTATTGTTGAGCCGTTAGATGGTGATTCGTAAAGACAAAAGTGTTGGGTGGAATTTGAATTTCGATATTTATTGGCGGTTGCGATGTAGGAAATATTGACATTATTTGGGTCGCTATTGTTGAGCCGATACATGGTGATTCGTAAAGACAAATGTGTTGGGTGGAATTTGAATTTCGATATTTACTAGCGTTTGCGATTTAAGAAGTATTAACATTATTTTGGTCACTATTAATGGGCCGTTAAATGGTGATTTGTAAAGATAAAAGTGTAGAGTAAAATTTGAATGCCGACACTTATTGGCTGTTGCGATTTAGGAAATATTTACATTATTTGGGTCGCTATTGTTGAGTCGATACATGGTGATTTGTAAAGATAAAGGTGTAGGGTAAAATTTGAATGTCGATACTTATTGACGGTTGCCGTTTAGGAAATATTTACATTATTTGGATCGCTATCGTTGAGCCGATACATGGTGATTCATAAAGACAAATGTGTTGGGTGGAATTTGAATTTCGATACTTTCCTAGTAGCACAAAATATTTATCCAATATTTTCTATATATTTAACGAATATCATACATTTTNTAAATTATTGAAACTAAATATGTCATTGAGATTTTCTACAAGTATTTCAAATATCTTCGAATGAAATCTACAAGAAATCTTAAAAAGATCTGTCGCTGGAGATATTTAGCAAAGATTAGAAAGAAATATTTAGAAATTATTCTATGCTATTAGGGTTATTGGCGGTTGCGATTTATGACATATTAACGACTTATCGGGATTGCTATTAAGGTGAAGTGAAACCCCCTTCAAATGAGTCGATTCGAATACAACACTTTTTTTTAAGGGTATAGACCAAACTGTCCAAAACTTTGACACATCACTCCTGATCATCTAACAATTGTCCTGGCACATTCAAAATTTGGTTTTTTTTTCAAAAAAAATTTTCATTTGAACGGGATAAAGGCAAAAAAAGTGTTGTATGCGCTTCTATGCTAAAACGATGGTAATACGAGGTCTCGGGGTGAAAATTTAATTGACCTGGAAATCACAGATGGCGCAAGGTGTCCCTCTGCAGTCAATTAGGGCCCCACAAAGTATGAATCCAGAGGATTTCTGGAGTTTTACTTCAATTTCTTTATAATTATTGTACGAAAACGACAGGTGGAGTATGCCATTTGGTACAATACCCAATATAATTCGATACAGCTGTCAGTATTGTAGTGGTAATTCTTAATGTATCTATATAATAAGTAATATATGTAAAGGGTGAGATGGAGGGAGAAATAGAGAGAGATGAGAGAGAGGGAACCAGGAGGCTAAAAGGCCGATTTATTTTATTGCTGACTGACATTGCTCCATAACGCACACCAAAAGGAAAAGTTAAGCCCCTCTCTCTCTCTAATTGGTACTATTTGTCATTTGCGTTTTGTTCTTGTACCATTTAATTTTGTTTAATTCATCTTTCGGTTTATGTATCGTTTTATTCCAACGTAGCGTTTTATTCTTATATTTATTTATTTTTGTATTGTTATATTTTCCGTTAGAGCGATTATTTTATTATTTATTCTTTTAAGTTCGTTTCTGTATTGGTCTCGGTCTCTTTTTATTCTATTTATAATTTGCGCATCTTGTTATTTATTTATTTATTCTTGTTGGTTTAATATAGAGACCTTTTAGAATTCTTCGTTTCTCTTCATTGATTTGTGTCCTCTTTTTAAAATCCATCTCTGGAGAATATCCAACAGTTACAATATAAAAAGAAACGTTGGCAGCGTAGGCATTTAGAAAAATCTTCTTTATCGACGTCGATCAAGTTCCTCGACGTGTTTCACTTCACCTTAATGGACTATTAGAAGTTGATTTGTAAAGACAAAATTGTCGGGAGGAAACGATACGATTTGGAGTAAATGAACCTCATTAGGCTATTTTATAGATTGTATTCTAGGGCTTGAAGAAGTACTGGGAATTATTTTCAAGGCAAATGGAATAGGGGACTGCGTCGTTCCTACGTCTTCGCCTCAGGTCAGAGGTCGTCGAAGTGGATCTATTAACAACCTCCGAGGAATGAGGGGATTAATTGGGACGTACTTTTAATAGGCTTTGATTTTATGGAAGACTCTTTCAAGATTTCATACAGAAGACGAAGTTAAAAAGCGCCGTTTCCTGATTATATTCCACTATCCCGGTGTCGCGATTTTTAATGATATTCATCGAAAAGTAACGTAAATAGACAAATAACCAAGATAGGTATTAACACAGTCGCGACCGGCAAATTTTTTCCGTTTCAAATACTGAGTACCGGCGGAAATAATGAAATTCTGAAACTGGTTGTCGCAAACTTGTATCGTGTATCGTTATGGACGTGATTCACGACAGCGGCTATCAGTAATAGAATTTAAAATGACGTGAATTCACGTCAGCGGCAATGAAGAATAAAACTTGAAAAGACGTGAATTCACGTCAGCGGTCGCGAATGTGTTAAATTGAAAAAGTGAAAACTTATCGAGAAAAAAAGACTCGTTCGGCCAATGACCAATAATAGTGCGAAGAAACTGCGTAAAATGAAAAAAGACGTTTATAATCGATTAATTTCCTTAAGGGGTTACACCACTTTGACCCACCATCGTTAACCAACGATTGCAAGAGAATGCTAGCTTGTCTCGGGGCTAACACGTGTCCCTCGGTGCAAAAATGTAGTTGCAGCTAAACGTCACAGATGGCGACGTCGGTCCTAAACAGTAGTTGGAACAATCAATTCACGAGATTTCGACAGTTTTACGTCGATCTCTTCATCGTTACTTTACCGAAATGACATATGGACCGTGTCAATTCGTATAATTATCAACGTGGACTGTAAAAGACTTCAACATAAATATAAATGTCGGTAACGTGACGCGCCAACTAATGTTACCCCTTAAGTATTCAAAATGACGTTACCACCAAAAAGGTTATAGATGATGTTTAATCTATCGATCTGAATTAAATTTCTCAGCGCCTTTCATATCTTAATAATTACCTAACTAAGGCGACGCTTCGTTTCGTGTCGAACAATAGATGGCCTATTGTCAATTTACGCTGCATATTGAGATATTCCATCAAATAAGAAATGAAATATCCCGCACAGACGGTGCTTTTATTAAGACTCGTCACACATGACTGGCGATCGAACTAGAAACGATCATTCCACGCATCAATGGATATCCAGGTGGCATACTGAATTAATCGATTATACATTTTGTAATACAGAATGCCTAAGAAAAATTAACACAGCGCATGATTCGTTTCTATTCAATCGGCGCTCAGCGAGTATTAAGGGGATATGAAAATGGTATCCGAAAGCTCAATCGTTCATAAAACTTTTTTACGAACAGGGTGTCTCAAATCGTTTCATACTTTAAAACGTGAATATGGAGACTTTAAGGTAGGTCCTGAAATTCGCGAAATTTCATTTCTTATAAACTATTTCTAAAATACCTATCAACAAATTTGAAAAGGATTGAAATTTCATAAGTTTCAGGACCTTCCTTATAGTCTCCCTATTCACGTTGTAAAGTTTAAAACTATTCGGTAAATCGAATTGGGAGAAAAGTTTTATAAACAATACCTCTTTGGCGCCACTTTCACATCACCTTAAGGGGATGTGAAAGTGGCATCCGAAAGCTCCATCGTTCATAAAACTTTTCTACGGACTGGGTGTCTCAAATCGTTTCATACTTTAAAACGTGAATATGGAGACCCTAAGGTAGGTCCTAAAACTCGCGAAATTTCATTTTTTATAAACTATTATTAAAATACCCATAAACAAATTTGAAAATAATTGAAATTTCATGAGTTTCAGGACCTTCCCTATAGTTTCTCTATTCACGTTGTAAAGTTTCAAACCATTCGGTAAATCGAGTTGAGAGAAAAGTTTTATAAACAAAACCTCTTCGATGCCACTTTCACATCACCTTAAATACGGAAAATGACGTTGAGATAGGAACTCGTGAAAATGATTTAATTGATAGGAATTGGCTCATTTGATGTCGCGAAATCTCAACGAAGTATCAATCTTGATATATTATGGAACTTGACATTAAGGGGATGTGAAAGTGGCATCCGAAAGCTCAATCGTTAATAAAACTTTTTTACGAACTGGGTGTCTTCAATCGTTTCATACTTTAAAACGTGAATATGGAGACTCTAAGGTAAGTCCTAAAACTCGCGAAATTTCATTTTTTATATATTATTTTTAAAATACCCATTAACAAATTTGAAAAGAATTCAAGTTTCATGAGTTTCAGGACCTTCCTTATAGTCTCCCTATTCACGTTGTAAAGCTTCAAACTATCCAGTAAATCGAAGTGGGAGAAAAGTTTTATAAACAAAACCTCTTCGGCGCGACTTTTACATCCCCTTAACCAACCGTGCCCATAAAGGGGATAGTGGACATTTAAACGATTTCTCAATTTTCCTAGCTGTTTAATGGCCCGTTGCACTTTTGCCTCGAGCAACCGGGACACTTAATTGCTATATCACTTCTCGTAATTATACCGTCTAGTATTTTCCATGCGTTTATCTTAAAGCGAATCAAGACATGACCGGAGTCGAAATTTGAATTAATTAGGGCCTCTAATTGAAGACATTAAGTGGATGTTAAAATCATATTACGGGGAGTTTAGATAATACAAAGGAGTATTCCCACCGTTTTAACATAGATGCGCAGAAAACACTTTTTTTTGCCTTTACCTCGTTCAAATGCGAGTTTATCGATTACCAGAGTGTTCTAAATTGTCGTAAAATTGTCCTGACCCTATCGTTTCTCATATCAGAGCCTTTGATAATTGTATATTGATCAAAATATGAGAGCTCGACGCCATTTTGGTTCTGGTCTGGACTGAATTAAAAAAGTTTGTCCAAAAATCCAAATTTTGAACGTGTCAGGACAATTCTTAGATGATCAGGAGTGATGTGTCAAAGTTTCGGACAGTTTGGTCTGATACCCTTAAAAAAAAGTGTTGTACTCGAATCGACTGATTTGAAGGGGGTTTCACTTCACCTTAACCACCGAAAAGGTCCGCCTTGTTTTCCGGCATCCGATATTAATAATTCCCTATCGATGTCCGGTTTACCCGATACCACAAACTTTCTACCATTCCACCCTCCTTTTATTTTCCGAAAGGCTTTATTTACGAGCTCGTGCACCAAATGCTCGATTTCCCGCGTGGTTTATTTTCGAACACTTTGCGGCTCTCACGGAGGGCCATTCGAAAAAAGGAATCCAGAAGAGCATCGAGTACCGATCTCTCTACCGTTTGTTTGGCTAAGGGATTCGCTAAGGTTCCTCGGGACTGCAAAAGCCACGGCAATAATGGCGAGCTGAGAAATATTCTGTTCACTTTTATTAACTCGTTCCGCGAAGATGTAAATCGAGGCGCGAAGATCAGAAGTTCATCTTTTTCGATGATTTGAGATTGCTCAAACTCGATGCACCGAGTTGAAGTAGCTGTACAAGTAACGATAAATCCTAGGGATTTGTAATCTCCTCAGGTAAATCTAATTCTTCTGTACTGTCCTAATCTCGTCCGCATGGTACTTAAGGTGAAGTGAAACACGTCGAGAAACTTGGTCAACGTCGATAAACAAGATTTTTCTATATGCCTACGTTGCCGACGTTCGTTTTTATATTGACAGCTGTGTCGAATCGTATTGGATATTGTACCAAATGGCGTTTCCGTACAATAATTATAAAGAAATCAAAGTAAACGAACAATTCAGAATACCGTGGAAATTGAATATTGCAGAGTCAGATGGGAAAGTATGGGAAATAGTGTCATCAACGATTGCAAAAGAATGCTGACTTGTCTCGGGGCTAACACGTGTTTTTAGAGCAAAAATGTAGTTGCAGTTAAACGTCACAGATGGCGACGTCGGTCCTATACAGTAGTTAGAACAATGAATTCACGAGATTTCGACAGTTTTATATCGATCTCTTCATCATTACTTTACCGAATTGGCATATGGAACGCTTCAGTTCGTATAATTATCAATATTGACTGTAAATTACTTCAACATAAATATAAATTTCACTAACGTTACGCGCCAGTTTGTTCATACTTGAGTATTCAAAATGACGTTCCCACCAAAAAGGGTATAGATGAATTTTAATTCATCCAATTTAATTTAACCAACGATTGCAAGAGAATGCTAGCTTGTCTCGGGGCTAACACGTGTCTTCAGGGCAAAAATGTAGTTGCAGCTAAACGTCACAGATGGCGACGTCGGTCCTAAACAGTAGTTAGAACAATGAACACGAGATTTCGACAGTTTTACGTCGATCTCTTCATCATTATTTTACCGAAATGACATATGGAACGATTCAGTTCGTATAATTATCAACGTAGAGTGTAAAAAAACCTCAACATAAATATAAATGTCGGTAACGGGACGCGTCAGCTTATGTTACTACTTAAATATTCAAAATGACGTTCCCCCCAAAAATGGTATAGATGAATTTTAATTTATCGACATCGATTAAATTTCTCAGCTCCTTTCATATCATCTTGGGTGGCGGTGAAAGGTCAATTTATGCATACGAAAGCGTCAGTATATTTATGAAACTTTTTTCCAAACCGGGAGTACCGAACAATTTGAAACTTTAACACGTGTTTATGGAAGTCCTAATGAAAGTCGTGAGACTAAGGAAATTCCATTTTATGAAATAAAAAAGAAAAATACTTTTATTCCCGCAAACCTCAATTATTTAGACGTTTTCCTATCATTTCAAATGTTATCCTTGCACACATTAATTAACTGCAGGACCTGCCTCGACTAAAGACCGCGGCTACAATTTAGCAGGAATAAGGTGCACTGCAGGCAGATACTTTCCCTGCATTAAGCGTCGGTTAATTAGGACACGGGTCTAATTATTCACGGAAATTGCAAGGTGCGCATTACACGCGGCTGGCATATTAGAGGAAGAAAACCGACGCACGAGTGTCCCGGATAGCTTCATCCGATTTAGCCTCTTCATTTTTGCACCTTTTGACGCAAGGCAGATAACGTCGTGGCCGTATTCATCATCTGCGTGGTTTACCGGCCGTGATTACGTTAAAAAAAAAAAAATTGCGCAAGCTCACACGACCAGTAGAATTATTATAATATTTATGTATCCACCTTGCGCGGTCCAGTTCGCCAAGTCGTCGTAAGGAGAATACCGCGGTAGCGATATTTATTATAATATTTTATTATAACAACGAATTATTATAATATTTATGTATCCACCTTGCGCGGTCCAGTTCGCCAAGTCGTCGTAAGGAGAATACCGCGGTAGCGATATTTATTATAATATTTTATTATAACATTATGTGTACTATAATATTATGTGTATATAATGAATTATTATAATATTTATGCATCCACCTTGCGCGGTCCATTTCGCCAAGTCGTCGTGAGGAGAATATCGCGATAGCGAGGTACGCGAATTTTTCTGTACCCGATTCTCGC
The DNA here is from genome assembly GCF_000612105.2 of Orussus abietinus. NCBI lineage: Eukaryota > Metazoa > Arthropoda > Insecta > Hymenoptera > Orussidae > Orussus > Orussus abietinus. Next base: position 34,348 of record NW_019394674.1, read on the forward strand.
GCACGTAGAGATTCGTTTATGCAAATAGCCGGCAAGTATCTACGAGGAATATCGATCGCAAGTATAGGTGGTTACCCGCGTTGCGATATATCTCTGTAAACCAATCTGTACAGCTTTAAGGTGAAGTGAAACACGTCGAGGAACTTGGTCGACGTCGATAAAGATATTTCTAAATGCCTACGTTGCCGATGTTCGTTTTTATATCGACAGCTGGGTCGAATTATATTGGGTATTGTACCAAATGGCATACTCCACCTTTCGTTTTCGTACAGTAATTATAAAGAAATCTAAGTGAAACTCCAGAAATCCTCTGGATTCATGCTTTCTGGGGCCCTAATTGACTGCAGAGGGACCCCCTGCGCCATCTGTGATTTTCAGGTCAATTAAATCTTCACTCCGAGACCTCGTATTCCCATCGTTTTGGCATAGAAGCGCATACAACACTTTTTTTGCCTTTATCCCGTTCAAATGCGAGTTTATCGATTACCAGAGTGTTCTAAATTGTCGTAAAATTGTCCTGACCCTTTCGTTTCTCATATCAGAGTCTTCAATAATTGTATATGGATCGAAATATGAGAGCCCGACGCCATTTTGGTTCTGGTCTGAGCTGAGTTAAAAAATTTGTTCCAAAAATCAACATTTTGAAACAGTCAGGACAATTCCTAAGTGCTCACGAGACATATGTCAATGTTTCGGACAGTTCTATCCAATACCCTTAAAAAAAAAGGTATATTCGACTAGACTGACTCGACGGGGGCTTCCACTTCACCTTAAAATCCTGGGTCAAACCGAGGGGGATTTACGTAATGTATTTTATTTATTGGACAAGAACAGGAAAAAAACCGCCGGTTTTAACCTGAATGGGTTAAAGTTTGCCAACTCTGGATCGTTGCCCCATCGCGCGGGTCTTTACGACCGCGCTTAAACACTTTTTGCCGGAAATGCCGCGATTACTACACGCATATTAAGGTGAAGTAAAACCGCCTTCAGATCAGTCGATTCGAATACAACACTTTTTTTAAGGGTATTTGACCAAACTGTCCGAAACTTTGGCACATGACTCGTGATCGTCTAAGAATTGTCCTGACACATTCAAAATTTGGATTTTTGGAAAAAATTGTTTAACTCAGCCCATACCAGAATCAAAATGGCGTCGAACTCTCATATTTCGATCAATATGCAATTATTGAAGGCTCTAATATGAGAAACGAAAGGGTCAGGACAATTTTACGACAATTTAGAACACTCTGGTAACCGATAAACTCGCATTTGAACGGGATAGTGCAAAAAAAAGTGTTTTCTGCGCTTCTATGCTAAAACGATGGGAATACGAGGTCTCGGAGTGAAAATTTAATTGACCTGAAAATCACAGATGGCGCAGGGGGTCCCTCTGCAGTCAGTTAGGGCCCCAGAAAGCATGAATCCAGAGGATTTCTGGAGTTTTACTTCGATTTCTTTATAATTATTGTACTAAAACGACAGGTGGAGTATGCCATTTGGTACAATACCCAATATAATTCGACCCAGCTGTCAATATAAAAACCAACGTCGGCAACATAGGCATTTAGAGAAATCTTCTTTATCGACGTCGATCAAGTTCTTCGACGTGTTTCACTTTTCACCTTAAACATGTTTTCCCGGAAACTCCGCGATTACTGCAAGCATATTAAGTGTCCGTAATAATAGGCCGAGTCGGAAAAACTCTCGGCTACATTGTTGCACCATCGAGGAATGTTTCTTGCATCGGCAAGAGTGACTCTCGAGTTTCGATCGGTCGATAGCGAGACAGCGTCGTTGGAGGTTCATATCGTTGCTTGCACGTAAGACGATACGAGAGCTGACGTTACATACCGTCGCGAGGCGTTTAATTAAGCCGTATGTACCGAAGAGACAATGCAAGCAGGCAAGGCCGTTCCAGCACGTTCTTCCAAATGTTACTTCCTGCCCTTTGTTTCACCGGCTGCGGGTTAGGAAAAACGGAAAATGCGGAAGAAAACCTACGGGGAAACGGCCTTGGTGTAATCCGACCGCGCGGTGCAAACTGCGCCTTAAGGTGAAGTGAAACACGTCGCGGAACTTAATTGATGTCGATAAAGAAGATTTCTCTAAGTACCTACGTTGTCGACGTTCATTTTTATATTGATAGCTGCGTCGAATTATGTTGGGTATTGTACCAAATGGCATATTCCACCTGTCGTTTTCGTACAATAATTATAAAGAAATCGATGTAAAACCCCAGAAATCCTCTGGATTCATGCTTTCTGGGGCCCTAATTAACTGCAGAGGGACCCCCTGCGCCATCTGTGATTTCCAGGTCAATTAAATTTTCACTCCGAATCCGCGTATTCCCATCATTTTAGCGTTGAAGAGCGTGAGACACTTTTTTTTGCCTTTACCCCATTCAAATGCGAGTTTCTCGATTATCAGAGTGTTCTAAATTGTCGTAAAATTGTCCTGACCCTTTTATTTCTCATATTAGAGCCTTCAATAATTGTATATCGATCGAAATATGAGAGCTCGACGCAAGTTTACTTCTGATTTTGGCTAAGTTAAAAAATTCGGCAAATTCAGAAATCCAAATTTCGTAAGTGTCAGGATAATTCCTAGATGCTCAGGAGTTATTTGTCAAAATTTCAGACAATTCTATCCGATATTCTTAAAATAAAAATGTCTTATTCGAGTCGACTGATTTGAGGGAGGTTTTACTTCACCTTAAAGTGAAGTGAAACACGTCGGGGAACTTGATCGACGTCGATGAAGAAGATTTCTCTAAGTACCTACGTTGCCGATGTTCATTTTCATATTGACAGCTGGGTCGAATTATGTTGGGTGTTTTACCAAATGGCATACTCCACCTGTCTTCTTCGTACAATAATTAAAAAGAAATCGATGTAAAACTCCAGAAATCCTCCAGATTCATGCTTTCTCGGGCCCTAATTGACTGCAGAGGGACCCCCTGCGCCATCTGTGATTTCCAGGTCAATTCAATTTTCACTCCGAGACCTCATATTCCCATCATTTTAGCGTAGAAGCGCGTGACACTTTTTTTGCCTTTATCCCGTTTAATTGCGAGTTTCTCAATTACCACAGTGTTCTAAATTGTCGTACAATTGTCCTGACCCTTTCGTTTCTCATATCAGAGTCTTTAATAATTGTATATTGATCGAAATATGAGAGCTCGACGCCCTTTTGGTTCTCGTCTGTGCTGAGTTAAAAAATTTGTTCCAAAAATCGAAATTTTTAAACTGTCAGGATAATTCCTAAATGCTCACGAGACATGTGTCAAAGTTTCGGACAGTTTAATCCAATACCCTTAAAAAAAAATGTATTCGAATCGACTGATTTGAAGGGGGTTTCAATTCACCTTAACCCTCTATGGGCCCGTGTAACTTTCAGGTCACATTTTAAATGAAAAATTTTTTTTCATTTGCATATATAGGTTCCTAATTGCTGATTTTTCGTTCCCCCAATTTTTTTTTTATTTAAAACAAAAATTCGGCCCATAGAGGGATAACGAGTGCCAAGTTTACGGTGTTTCATTCATGAAACTCAAAGACAGGAGCTTCGTAAACGCGTTGAGATGCTTCGCCGCTCCCAGAATCGATCCATACAAATCCTAAGAAATGATTTTCCTGATTTCAGGGTCGCTGCCGGACATTGCCGTGACGATGGCCTCAGGTCGGGAGATACACGGAGCGTTCAGGTAATTTTTCGCCAAACCCAATGTTTTCATCTTGGATGTTTATCCAGGATGTACCCTGGTGGGTGCGAATGCCTTTTTTTACAAACTCTACTACCGGTGAAATAATATGTAATGGGGAGGCATTTGCCCACTGAAGACCAAACCTAACAGTTACGTGACTTAAAACTAACAAATAACATAACGTTTGTTCCAATGTAATAACCTAGCAGTTACGTAACATAGAGCTAACTAGTTACATGACATTTGTTACAATGCAGTAACTTAAGGTGAAGTGAAACACGAAGAGGAAGTTGATCATCGTCGATAAAGAAGATTTTTCTAAATGCCTACGTTGCCGACGTTGGATTTTATATTGACAGCTGGGTCGAATTATATTGGGTATTGTACCAAATGGCATACTCCACCTGTCGTTTTTGTACAGTAATTATAAAGAAATCGAAGTAAAACTCCAGAAATCCGCTGGATTCAAACTTTGTGGGGCCCTAATTGACTGCAGAGGGACCCCCTGCGCCATCTGTGATTTCCAAGTCAATTAAATTTTCACTCCGAGACCTCGTATTCCCATCGTTTTAGCAGAGAAGCGCATAAAACCCTTTTTTCCCCTTTATCCCGTTCAAATGCGAGTTTATCGACTACCAGGGTGTTCTAAATTGTCGTAAAATTGTCCTGACCCTTTGGATTCTCATATCAGAGCCTTTGATAATTGTATATCGATCGAAATATGAGAGCTCGACGCCATTTTGGTCTGGGCTGAGTTAAACATTTTTTTCCAAAAATCCAAATTTTGAATGTGTCAGGATAATTCTTAGATGATCATGAGTCATGTATCAAAGTTTCGGGCAGTTTAGTCTAATACCCTTAAAAAAAAGTATTGCATTCGAATCGACTGATTTGAAGGGGGTTTCACTTCACCTTAACGGCGTTCGCTACCAAAGTGGGGACGATGACTTCCACCGCTAGATGGCATTGGCATCGAATTCGGTGGGAGGTAACCAAAACGTACTTTCTCGCTTTGGTCCAATACCCTTAAAAAAAAGTGTATTCGAATCGACTGATTTGAACGGGGTTTCACTTTACCTTAAGGGGATGGGAAAGTGCCCCGAGGGCCGCTATCTAGGAGGTCGTCGACGGATTTACCGGCTCCGGGGTAGAAATACCATCCCATCGGAAGGTTCCTCGCGCGAGCACCCACATCCGCTTATCGCGCCAGAGGGCGCGACGCTCGCGGGGGGAGTTATTTCCAGAATTTTCGTGGGAGTACATTTCCGATACGACCTTCGGTAAAGTTCGCGCGTGGGAGAGCCAGTCGATACGCGGAGTGTGTACCTCGGAGCGCGGATTGCCGCTCGGTGCGCCGCGTATACCGCGGGGCTATTTCCTTCCGAATATTTCATGCCACTCGGAAGGAGCGACCGAGGACCGCGGAGGGAACCTAGATGGTATAGTCCGACGAGCCCCTCGACCCCCGCCCGGCCGTAGACCACAAGCCCATCCGAGTTCTTCCGAGAATAGCGGCCTCATGGACGAGTCGGACACTTTCTTAAGGTGAAGTGAAACACACCGAGGAACTTGATCGACGTTGATAAAGAAGATTTTTCTAAATGCCTCCGTTGCCGAGGTTCGTTTTTATATTGACAGCTGTATCGAATTATATTGGGTATTGTACCAAATGGCATACTCCACCTGTCGTTTTCGTATTAAACATATAAAGAAATCTAAGTAAAACTCCAGAAATCCTTCGTATTCATGCTTTCTGGGGCCCTTATTGACTGCAGAGGGACCCCCTGCGCCATCTGTGATTTCCAGATCAATTAAATCTTCACTCCGAGACGTCGTATTACCATAGTTTTGGCATAGAAGCGCATACAACACTTTTTGGGGGGTGTAAAAAGGGTCTTATTCGAGTAGCCTGGTTTGCAACGGGTTTCACTTCGCCTTAAATCCTTGAGGAGAAAAAGGGACAAAATTCGAGTAGACTGGTTTGCAATGGGTTTCACATCCCCTTAAGTCCCTGGGAAGAAAAAGGGACAGAAGTCGAGTAGACTGGTTTGCAATGCGTTTCACTTCGCCTTAAGCCCTTGGGGAAAAAAAGAAATAAAATGCGAGTAGACTGGTTTGCAACGGGTTTCACTTCGCCTTAAGCCGTAGGGGAGAAAAAGGGACTAAATTCGAGCAGACTGGTTTGCAACGAGTATCACTTCGCCTTAAATCCCTGCGGAGAAAAAAGGACAAAATTCGAGTAGACTGGTTTGGAACGGGTTTCACTTCGCCTTAAGTCCCTGGGGAGAAAAGGGGAGAAAATTCGAGTAGACTGGTTTGGAACGGGTTTCACTTCGCCTTAAGTCCTTGAGAAGAAAAAGGGACAAAATTCGAGTAGACTGGTTTGCAACGGGTTTCACTTCACCTTAAGTCCTTGGGGAGAAAAAAGGACAAAATTCGAGTAGACTGGTTTGCAACGGGTTTCACTTCGCCTTAAGTCCCTGGGAAGAAAAAGGGACAGAAGTCGAGTACTCGAGCGACGCCTATCTGGATCGATCCGGGGAACGTCAACGAGCCCTACTGTACCCTCGCGCAGGAGTAGGACGTGACGTAGGACGGCCCTGCATCCAATCGCTTTTTTTACAGACACGCTCTATAAATACTGTCCTATTCGGTGGAACGGCTGAATTCGTTTCTTTCTCTTTCTACTTTTCACAAAAGGACGACGCCGGATACACGTTGAGCGGGTCCAGGTCGGGGGAAAAGAACTTTAACGATCCTCGCCGTGCCCACGTATGCGGCGGCTCGGTGACGCAAGTCTGACGCAAGCGGCGACCGTTCCTACCGGAGCATCGCGGTTTAAGGTGAAGTGAAACCCCCTTCAAATCAGTCGATTCGAATACAACACTTTTCTTTAAGGGTATTAGACCAACCTGTCCAAAACTTTGACACATCACTCCTGATTATCTAAGAATTGTCCTGACACATTCAAAATTTGGATAAAAAAAAAAATTTTTTAACTTAACCCAGACCAAAAGCAAAATGGCGTCAAGCTCTCGTATTTCGATCAATATACAATTATCAAAGGCTCTGATATGAGAATCGAAAGGGTCAGGACAATTTTACGATAATTTAGAACAGTCTGATAATCGAGAAACTCGCATTTGAATGGGGTAAAGGCAAAAAAAGTGTTGTATGGGCTTCTATGCTAAAACGATGGGAATACGAGGTCTTGGCGTGAAAATTTAATGGATCTGGAAATCACAGATGGCGCAGGGAGTCCCTCTGCAGTCAATTAGGGCCCCAGAAAGCATGAATTCTGAGGATTTCTGGAGTGTTACTTAGATTTCTTTATAATTTTAATATACGAAAACGACAGGTGGAGTATGCCATTTGGTACAATACCCAATATAATTCGACCCAGCTGTCAATATAAAAACGAACTTCAGCAACGTAGGCATTTAGAAAAATCTTTTTTATCGACGTCGATCAAGTTCCTCGACGTGTTTCACTTCACTTGAAGGTGACGTGAAACCCCCCTCAAATCAGTCGACCCGAATAAGACACTTTTTTTTTTAAGAATATCGGATAGAATTGCCTGAAACTGTGACAAATAACTCCTGAGCACCTAGGAATTATCCTGACACATACGAAATTTGGATTTCTGAATTTGCCGAATTTTTTAACTTAGCCAAAATCAGAACCTAAATGGCGTCGAGCTCTCATATTTCGATCGATATACAATTATTGAAGGCTCTAATATGAAAAACAAAAGGGTCAGGACAATTTTACGACAATTTAGAACACTCTGATAATCGAGAAACTCGCATTTGAATGGGGTAAAGGCAATAAAAGGGTATCATGCGCTTCTGTGCTAAAACGATGGGAATACGAGGTCTCGGAGTGAAAATTTAATTGACCTGGAAATCACAGATGGCGTAGGGGGTCCTTCTGCAGTCAATTAGGGCCCCAGAAAGCATGAATTTAGAGGATTTCTGGTGTTTTACTTCGATTTCTTGATATTTATTGTACAAAAACGACAGGTGGAGTATAGCATTTGGTACAATATCCAATATAATTCGATACAGCTGTCAATATAAAAACGAACTTCGGCAACGTAGGCATTTAGAAAAATCTTCTTTATCGACGTCGATCAAGTTCCTCGACGTGTTTCACTTCACCTTAATCGCCCGATGCTCCTTCCGGCTCTTTGTCGAAAATGCGCGTCTAGAGAGGACGCGCCCCCGTTCGATGGGAAGACCGAGGTCCGACCCTCTCGCCCTGGTCGATTCCGGCGACCTCGGGGACCCGGGGGGTGCGGGAAAAACGGATCTCGCATCCGTCAAAGTCAGCTGATCGGGCCACCGCGAGGAACGCGTCGAGGCGGAAGCGCCGCTCTGGATTCGTCGCTTCATTTAATTCGCCCACTTTAGCGCATTTCCATTCCCGTCCACTCAAGCTCTTCGTCTTTTCATCTCGGGCCTTAAGGTGAAGTGAAACACGTCGCTTGAATATGCTAGACTAATCTACGTATTAAGGTGAAGTGAAACACGTCCAGAAACTTGATCAACGTCGATAAAGAAGATTTTTCTAAATGCATACGTGCCGACGTTCGTTTTTATATTGTCAGCTGTGTCAAATTATATTGGATATTGTACCAAATGGCATACTCCACCTGTCGTTTTCGTACAATAATTATAAAGAAATCGAAGTAAAACTCCAGAAATCTTCTAAATTTATGCTTTCTGGGGCCTTAACCCTTTGCGGTCGCATTTTCCCAAGATCAAGAGGATTTTGGTGGCTGAGAGTAGACATACGACCGCAAAGGGTTAATTGACTGTAGAGAGACCCCCTACGCCATCTGCGATTTCCAGGACAATTAAATTTTCACTCCGAGACGTTGTATTCCCGTCGCTTTTGCATAGAAGCGCATAAGACACTTTTTTTGCCTTTATCCCGTGCAAATGCGAGTTTATCGATTACCAGAGTGTTCTAAATAGTCGTAAAATTGTCCTGACCCTTTCATTTCTCATATCAGAGGTTTTGATAATTGTATATTGATCGAGATATGAGAGCTCGACGCCATTTTGGTTCTGGTCTGGGCTGAGTTAGAAAATTTTTTTTTAAAAATCCTAATTTTTAATCTATCAGGACAATTCTTAGATGTTCAGGAGTGACGTGTCAAAGTTTCGGATAGTTTGATCTAATACCCTTAAAAAAAGTGTTGTATTCGAATCGACTGACTTGAAGGGGGTTTCACTTCACCTTAATGTTATAACAATGACCTGGCGGCCGGATTTAGGCGCCTCATCCAACAATTGTACAACAATTTAGAACACGCTGGTAATCGAGAAACTCGCATTTGAACGAGATAAAGGCAAAAAAAGTGTCCCGTGACCCTGAATTGGTCAACAAAAAAAAATGTCTTATGACACGTTCTCGCTCTCAGACTCATCACCAGCATTCATTCGTGCCGATAACTCGAGTCCCAAGTAAAACTGCTCCGAATTGACTGAAGTACCCAGTGAACATTGTTATATAACTGTTGGGTAAATGTTACGTTTTCGAAACTAACACGTTATGTAGCATAAAAGTAGCATGGAAGTTAGATGTTAGTTATTATTTCCCACTCGGTAAGGTAACATGTAATATAACACGTTATATCAATGTTACATTAATGTTATAATTTCAGTTACCTTATAATAATATTAATTTATCATCCATTTAATAAAATAGATGACGCAATTTTATCCAAAATTATATAATTTTTTATTTTTAATTATTTCTTGGTACTTGACAATATTTAGATATTAAATGACAAATCAGATTTTCAATGAAATTATGTAATGATAAACAATCTGATTTTACTTAAAGACAATTAGGATTTCATTCGACTAGCAAACAATGACCGATAATGTATATGCGCGTATGAATTAAAGTCACATTTTTTCATACGAGTAGTAAACAAAACATGACATATATTAATCTTACGACATTTGACGATGAATTATGACAATGACGATGACGACGATATAATAAAATAAATGACAGTTAGCCCCAATGTAGTTCCGTTTTGTTACAAGTATGTGCTGCATATACCCAGTAATATCAGGACAGTAACATAATGTAAGATGAGAGTAACAAAGTTACGCTACATTTATATAGATCTGATGGTAACAAACGTTATGTTATTTCTTAGTTTTAAGTTACGTAACTGTTAGGTTATTACGTTGTAACAAACGTTATGTTACATGTTAGTTTTAAGTTACGTAACTGTTAGGTTTGGTGTTCAGTGGGTACGAGCTAGACTCGAGTATAACCAGCAGAAATCTTGGACCCTCTATTTTCGATCGGCGGGAAATCAGATCAAACCTGAAATCTCGACGTCGCGAAAGCCGATAATCCCGGCTAGAGATATTCGAGGGGCTGTCGAGACGCGCGTTCGGCGTCGCTAAATCGCGGCCGGAAACGCTAAGGAGACGTTTATTTCACCGGGGATGTACGGGAAGACCCGCCTTGGGAGGATTAACTCTCCTGCCGGGCCATTCTTTTCCCTCGAGCCGAGCTGCAAAGCTACTTTGAGCCGGGATTACTTCGGCTAGTATGCCGTTTTATTCGAGACTTCCCAAGCGGGGCTCCCAAAGCGCGAGAAGGAGGTCCCCGGATCGGGGAAGAGATGAACCGGATCGCAGGGGGACTTTGAAGAGGCTGTGAGTCGTCATTAGGAGCCTTGGGGGGCCATTTCGATGCTAATAAATGGCGGAAACGAGAATGGGCTACCGTCCAACGGGACGGTCTTCTTCTTTGAGCCGTCCGTTCGAGTACCAGCGACGATTGATACGTTGAGTTTCCTCGGGAAGGCTGCACTTTCTGTAGGGTAACTTTGGGTAATAAGGCCCACCATAACTTGAAAGGATACGAGCAGACCGTGCATGGACAATGTTTGTTTCAGGTACAAACTAAAAATAAAATATAATTCTAAACGAATACGTAATTAAAAAGTTTGCTCGGGACGGCTGCACTTTTTGTAAGGTAACTTTGGGTAATAAGGCCCACCGTAACTTGAAAAGCTTGTAAAAATTAAAATATTAAGTATTTTGGGAACGGGAACCGAGCAGACCGTACATAGACAATGTTTGTTTCAGGTACAAACTGTAAAAATAAAATATAATTCTAAACGAATACGTAATTAAAAGGTTTGCTCGGGACGGCTGGACTTTCTGTAAGGTATCTTCGGGTAATAAGACCCACCATAACTTGAAAGGATACGAGCAGACCGTGCATGAACAATGTTTGTTTCAGGTACAACCTAAAAACTAACATATAATTCTAAACGAATTCTTAATTCAAAAGTTTACTCGGGACGGCTGGACTTTCTGTAAGGTAACTTTGGGTAATAAAGCCCACCATAACTTGAAAGGCTTGTAAAAATTAAAATATTAAGTATTTTGGGAACGGGAACCGAGCAAACCGTACATGGATAATGTTTATTTCAGGTACAAACTAAAAATAAAATATAATTCTAAACGAATACGTAATTAAAAAGTTTGCTCGGGACGGCTGCACTTTCTGTAAGGTAACTTTTAGGGCCGTCACATAGTACGACCCCCTTAAGTAAGAGCACAGCTCAAACGGGACCGGTAATTGATTAGCGACCAGAATTATTCCCAACTGACAAGGAAGGTATCCCAGATCGATCTTTCCGATTTGATTTCTTAAAGAAATCGAAGTAAAACTCCAGAAATCCTCTGGATTCATGCTTTCTGGGGCCCTAATTGCCTGCAGAGGGACCCCCTGCGCCATCTGTGATTTCCAGGTGAATTAGATTTTCACTCTGAGACCTCGTATCCCCATCGTTTTAGCATAGAAGCGCATAAAACACATTTTTGCCTTTATCCCGTTCAAATGCTGGTTTATAGATTACCAGAGTGTTCTCAGTTGTCGTAAAATTGTCCTGACCCTTTCGTTTCTCGTATCAGAGCCTTCGAAAATTGTATATTGATCGAAACATGAGAGCTCACGTCATTTTGGTCTGGACTGAGTTACAAAATTTGTTTGAAAAATCCAAATTTTGAATGCGTCAGGACAATTCTTAGATGATCAAGAGTGACGTGTCAAAGTTTTGGACAGTTTGGTCTAATGCCTTTAAAAACAAGTGTTGTATTCAAATCGACTTATTTGAAGGGTGTTTCACTTTAACCCTTTGCGGTCGTATGTCTACTCTCAGCCACCAAAATTCTCTTGATCTTGGGAAAATGCGACCGCAAAGGGTTAATATAAGATTACAACGCGAGTGTTGTTGCAACCGGCCCTAGCGAGGTGCTGGTAACAACCCTAGTTCCTAAACCTCCTTTCTTCCGGTCATATAACGAACTCATCCTTTCCTTTCCAGCTTGATAGTGGACGACGTGGACTCTCAGTCGATCCTGAGCGAGAGCCCGGACTTGGACGGAGTGTCAACCGGCAGCAGCTCTCAGAACTCCACGTCCCAAACCCCTTTGGACAGTCCGGGGAGTCCCAGGGAGAGGATCAAGCAAATCCAGGTGGAGGCCGAGACCCGCAGAGGGGAGTTCGCGAGGCTCCTGGAGGAACACGCCCAAGTGGTCCGGAAGCTGAAGATGATGGAGGCCGAGGAACAGATTACCTCCTCCACCGGGAACGTGATCGGTCCCACGCACGCGTGATTCTGAAGATCCCTTAACCGCAGGATGGGACCACGCCACGTTGCCGACATAGCGTCGAGGCTAAGGACGAGGTTGCGGCTTCGTGCGACAAATCCTGACGACTAAGCCTCGACCTTTATCATCTGATTTGCTCCTAGGTTATCATTTTTTTCCTCCAGTCGGCAACGTGGCGAGCGATTCGGCGGGCTCGCTGATACGAATGTGGCGAAGATCCTGGAATCCAGCCAATCGGCGTTCGGCTTCTCTTGGCCTTAGTCTTGCGTTCGCCATGGGAAGAGACGACGATGGCTGACGATTCGTTCGCCGGAGAAGCACTTCGTCTCACCCTCGGGTCCGAGGGTCGTCCTCGCGGGGTGATTAGACACGCTCGATGATTAGACTAGCGTAAGTCTAGCTGACTATACGAACAGAATGACCTTCTGATCGCGACAATAAGCAGGAATATGTACTTCGCGTCACGAGTACAAAATTCTAGGGCGCGAACGCGCCCTTAGGGCGACGTAGCTCGCCGATCGATCACCGATCGATCACCGATTTGCGGAGACTAGCGTTAGTTGCGGCTGGCCTAAACACTGGTGAACGGTCTTTTTAGAGCGATCCTCGAGGTACTTCTGTTTAGGGAGATTCGAGTTAGCGACACGGTACGCTTTAAGACGTTTAGACCGTTCCAGGTTAGCGGATTAGCGTTCCTGGAGATGAGTCGATGGAGCTGGCTGCAGGTTTTAGACGGGATTGGTACTTTTGGGCCAAGTTGCGTTCACTTCGGCCTCGTGTTATCCTGCAGCCGGGTATAAAACGTAGATTTCCTGTCCTGGTCACCTCTTCCGGTACCATGGCTTCTTCTAGTGGGAACCAAAGCCATCTCCAGGCATCCGAAGACGCGTATTGAGCTGATCACCAAGCGCCTCACTGAAATTTTGAGAAAATTGTATGTGACTGCTAAACAGGCGGGTTGTTTACTTACGGTTTAAGGGGATGTGTTAGTGGTATCCGAGGGATCGATCGTTCGTGGAACTTTTCTCCAAACTGAGGGTACTGAATCGTTTCAAACTTCACCACGTAAATGTAGAGACTCCAAGGAAAGTCCCGACACACGTGAAATTTCATTTTTTTATCCAAAATTTTAAGGTGAAGTGTTTCTCCCACCTCGGTTTACCGAATAGTTTGAAACTTTACAGCACGAATAGGGAGACTGTAAGGAAGGTCCTGAAACTCAAGAAATTTCAATTCTTTTCAAATTTGCTTATAGGTATTTTAAACATAGTTTATAAAAAATGAAATTTCCCGAGTTTCAGGACCTACCTTAGGGTTTCCATATTCATGTTTTAAAGTATGAAACGATTTGAGACACCCAGTTCGTAAAAAAGTTTCACATCCTCTTAAGGTGGTGTGAAAGTGGCGTCAAAGAGGTTTTGTTTATAAAACTTTTCTCCCACCTCGATTTACCGAATAGTTTGAAACTTTACAACGCGAATAGGGAGCCTGTAAGGAAGGTCCTGACACTCAAGAAATTTCAATTCTTTTCAAATTTGCTTATAGGTATTTTAAAAATAGTTTATAAAAAATGAAATTTCCCGAGTTTCAGGACCTACCTTAGGGTCTCCATATTCACGTTTTAAAGTATGAAACGATTTGAGACACCCAGTTCGTAGAAAAGTTTTATGAACGATTGAGCTTTCGGATGCCACTTTCACATCCCCTTAAGGTGATGTGAAAGTGGCGTCGAAGAGGTTTTGTTTATAAAACTTTTCTCCCAACTCGGTTTACCGAATAGTTTGAAACTTTACAACGTGAATAGGGAGACTATAAGGAAGGTCCTGAAACTCATGAAATTTCAATTCTTTTCAAATTTGTTTATAGGTATTTTAAAAATAGTTTATAAAAAATGAAATTTCGCGAGTTTCAGGACCTACCTTAGGGTCTCCATATTCACGTTTTAAAGTATGAAACGATTTGAGACACCCAGTTCGTAGAAAAGTTTTATGAACGATTGAGCTTTCGGATGCCACTTTCACATCCCCTTAAGGTGATGTGAAAGTGGCGTCGAAGAGGTTTTGTTTATAAAACTTTTCTCCCAACTCGGTTTACCGAATAGTTTGAAACTTTACAACGTGAATAGGGAGACTATAAGGAAGGTCCTGAAACTCATGAAATTTCAATTCTTTTCAAATTTGTTTATAGGTATTTTAAAAATAGTTTATAAAAAATGAAATTTCGCGAGTTTCAGGACCTACCTTAGGGTCTCCATATTCACGTTTTAAAGTATGAAACGATTTGAGACATCCAGTTCGTAGAAAAGTTTTATGAACGATTGAGCTTTCGGATGCCACTTTCACATCCCCTTAAGGTGATGTGAAAGTGGCGTCGAAGAGGTTTTGTTTATAAAACTTTTCTCCCAACTCGGTTTACCGAATAGTTTGAAACTTTACAACGTGAATAGGGAGACTATAAGGAAGGTCCTGAAACTCATGAAATTTCAATTCTTTTCAAATTTGTTTATAGGTATTTTAAAAATAGTTTATAAAAAATGAAATTTCCCGAGTTTCAGGACCTACCTTAGGGTCTCCATATTCATGTTTTAAAGTATGAAACGATTTGAGACACCCAGTTCGTAAAAAAGTTTTATGAACGATTGAGCTTTCGGATGCCACTTTCACATCCCCTTAAATGTGGACCATTGCAGATAAAAAATAAAACACGTGTCTCTTAGATTTTGGTGTTCTTCAACATCCCTAGTAGCACAAAGTATTTGTCCTATATTTTCTATATATTTAACGAATATCGTACATTTTGTAAATATTTAGCAGGCATTAGAAATATTTGCAAAACGTTTACCTTAGAATATTATCCCTATAATATTTATATAATATTAGCTCCATGTGTTTTCATAATACTTTTTCTACCAGATATACAAAACATTTCGTTTCAATTTAAATCAAGAATTTCTTAATTATCTGCCGAATACATTATAAACATTTTAAAAATATTTAAAATCAAAATCACACGTTTTGCTCCTACAATCAAATAGCGGAAAGAAAATATTAGAAAAATTTCTTGTGTTTCTTTATACCAAATGAAGTGTCCCATAATTATCGTGAAGTAAAAGAAATGTATTTTTATTATATGTTCATAAATTTAAAAAAATATAATTTCTATATATGATTAGAAATTATTGAAACTAAATATGTCATTGAGATTTTCAAGAAATATCTCAGATATTTTCGAATGAAATCTACAAGAAATCTTAAAAAATCTGTCGCTTGAGATATTTAGCAAAGATTACAAACAAATAGAAATTATTCTATGCTACTAGGGATATATGAAAATCAATAAGATCGGGGGACATTTGAAAATGTTTACTTGTAAATGTGGAACCGGATGTAAATGTAGGCGTTAAATCTCAAACTGAGCGATGAGATGTAAAAGGTTTCTACTAAATTCCACCTCAGACTAGCACCCGTGCGGTTTCACTTTTAAGCTCAACTCGTATTCTAATAATTCTGAAAACGAAAAGAAAATTATTACCGAAGAGATCATGTTTTGTTATCGGGTTTTAAAATTCCCTTCAAGGTTTCAGTGAAGGCGTTTAACGTCATTGCAGGAGCAAGTAGACGAAACCGTGTTAGAAGAAGGTGCAGAAACGTCGACATTGTACCGGATACTCGATTTTGCATGACCGATGGGATGTCATCTCGTCAGGGTTGGCAAAGTTTGACCCATTCCGGTTAAAACCAGCGGTTTTTCCCGGTTTTAGTCCAGTAAATAAAATACATTGCATAAAATCCCCTCAGTTTAACCCAGGGTTTTAAGGTGAAGTGAAATACGTCGAGGAACTTAATTGACGTCGATAAAGAAGATTTTTCTAAATACCTACGTTGCCGACGTTGGTTTTTATATTGACAGCTGGGTCGAATTATATTGGGTATTGTACCAAATGGCATACTCCACCTGTCGTTTTCGTACAATAATTATAAAGAAATCGAAGTAAAACTCCAGAAATCATCTGGATTCATGCTTTCTGGGGCCCTAATTGACTGCAGAGGGCCCCCTGCGCCATCTGTGATTTCCAGGTCAATTAAATTTTCACTCCGAGACCTCGTATTCCCATCGTTTTAGCATAGAAGCGCATACAACACTTTTTTTGCCTTTATCCCGTTCAAATGCGAGTTTATCGATTACCAAAGTGTTCTAAATTGTCGTAAAATTGTCCTGACCCTTTCGTTTCTGATATCAGACCCTTCGATAATTATATATTGATCGAAATATGAGAGCTCGACGCCATTTTGATTCTGGTCTGAAGTTTTTTTCCAATAATCCTAATTTTGAATGTATCAGGACAATTCTTAGATGATCACGAGTAATGTGTCAAAGTTTCAGACAATTTGGTCCAATACCCTTAAAAAAAAGTGTTGTATTAGAATCGATTGATTTGAAGGGAGTTTCACTTCACCTTAACCGGTTAAAGCCATCTTATAAAATCCATCAGGATATATGTAGCGTAGAATTTATTTTAATATTGTATGCACCCTGCACCTACACATGCGCTCCACTGACCTCCAAACAAATTAAAATAAATTCTAACCTATCTACAGTGTAGGTAGCATTCAAACATATTTTCGTTCCTGCTCATCCTCAGGATAAAACAATGGGAAGAACCCGGTTTAAATATGGTTTCAATCAGGTTTTACCCACAGTTTTTTAGGCAACGATTTAGGCGGGAAAAAACAGGAAAAATTGTTTAAACCGATTAAAAACTTTGGGCGGGGCTTTTTGTAATAAAACTGGACTTATGCCAACCCTGCATCTCGTAGACGTGGCTCTTAAAGGGAAAGAATTCAGAAGTCCCATAGAAGCCCAGATCCTATGTTAGCGCTTGATGCTTTAAAAGTTGACTAACAAACCAGAAGCGGGGGTAAAAGAGAGATCGCATGTGTTAGCCAACAATATCTCACATACGGGAGGAAGAAAGACGCATATAGAAAGGCGAGTATTGGGTGTAAGATAAAGAAAGAATGCAATTCGCTATATATCGCCATAAGATCAAGAGAGGTAGAGAGATGATTACAGCGCCGCCATCCGTGGGCTAACATACTATTTATCGAGCATCGATCGTCCGTATCCTTCTGGCCGTTTATTATGTATTTTGGACTCGTCCATTCATATTTTTTAAATATGTATTACATTCACATTTACATTTACTATAATTAGGAGTTCAACAATATAATTTTCTTATCATGTCATGTAAGCATGAATTATTTAACAGTTTTCAATTTTTAACAATACAATTAGAAGAAGAACTATAATTAGAAAAAGAACATACTATTTATCGAGCATTGAACGTATCCTTCTGGCCGTTTATTGCGTATTTTGGACTCGTCCATTCATATTTTTTAAATATGTATTACATTCACATTTACATTTACTTTAATTAGAAGTTCAACAATATAATTTTCTTATCATGTCATGTAAGCATGAATTATTTAACAGGTTTCAATTTTTAATAATGTAGTATAACCTCGCAATAACAAAAACTAACCTGTACATCCTAGTAAATTCTCTTTCTTCTAACGAAAATAGGTCTGAGGCATCACGTAATTCCTTTCTTCTTCTAATAAGGTTATTATTACATCCCCGAATACGATTGTTGCCAAAAATCAAACCACCCAGGAGGTTTTCCATTTTGAATTTTGGTGTCACAATCCATGGAAGATGGCGTTCACGGCGCTTATTTTTCTATCTTTTCTTGTACTTATACTTGTACGCTTCACCATTTCGCTTAAAAATTTGTGTCGAGCCAGTTCACATAAATGGTCTCGCATTTTCACCACCAAACACGTTCCGTAATACCGTCAGCTACTCATTTTTCACATTTTCGCTCAATTTGATTACCGTAATAGAACCCCTGGGCTTCTATTGAGACTTCTGAATTCTCTGCTTAAGGTGATGTGCGAGTGACGTCAAAGAGGTATCGTCTATGAAACTTTTCTCCGAACCGGGTGTACCGAATCGTCTCAAACTTGACAATGCGATCCTCCGTGATGAGGTCGCCGAGGGATAATCCTACTCGTGTCTCGCAATCCGTAGATCCCCAGGTAAAAACTCATGGACACCTGTAGACACGAAGTAGAATAAGGAGATCTAACGACACGTATTGAAATCGTCCCCTCATTAGGGGTCTAAGATGTTCAGATGTTTTCTGATCTAATGCCGAGCGCCTCTTCGATGAAATTTTTGCAATTAAAAATTATCCTCTACTAGCAAGTCTGCCAGTATTTGTCACTGTAAAATCATCATAGTTTGTATATCATCCGCAGATTATCGTTTCACTTTGCGTATCTTAATTGCAAAATTAAAAGCATTTAAGGTCACTTACGTTGATGGAAAATGTTTCGGTCATGTAAGATTGAAGTTCCCTCACTTTCCGCAAGTAGCGCTAGCATCGTTCGATCTGAAAACATCTGAAGTCATGGATCCTGATTCTGAGGTTACTTTCTGTGGAACCGATCATAAGTATTATGTTTCCTTATACTACTTCATGCTTGTAGAGAACTGAATGTACTCGAGAAAACCCGAACCTAGACTTACGGTGTAAACACAGCGTTACTCATAATAGTATTATAATACATAAAGCGCCCGTAATTATCGTATGTATAATGGTAAATAGTTTTTAGGGAGTAGGGGCACTGAATGTGGCTTCAGCTGTGCGGAAAAACCATCGTGATTCGAGTATATAAATATAGATATAAATATATATATAAATGCGTACATTTAAGGTTAGAAAGAGGAGAGGCGACGGAGTAACTCTGTTGGCAATAATTTTTTCAAAGGAAGCTCAGTAAGACTGCAGAACGAGGTAACAAATGGTAACCTAACGAACAACCTCATCGGAGAGTCCGAGTACTAAAAGGGTTAATACTACCATGTCGCTAACGGTTATATTACTACAACAAATTAGTAATAATTTATAGTGATATACATCTTATCAATTTTGTAACGAGACGTTTGTAAAAAGTAAATAAATACGCCATACTACTTCTGGAGATGACGTCACCCACGCTCGTTGCATGAATTTCAATTTGTATCTTTTGGACTACCTTGCTGGGAAAGGTTATGTTTCTTCGGGGGGTTGTTTTGAAGTGGTAATTATGTATACGTTTCATGATATTGGTTCGCGTTCCTAAGGAAAAGGAAAAGATCAAACATAAGTTAAGATTACGGTTACAGAGTATTGTTTTTCGTAGCATAACTTACAATGCTCCTATAGTTTTTGTTCAGCATTCAGTGGTACGTATTCATTTTTTGTGTCTTTAATGGATGGAAGATAACGTCCAGTGAAAATATATACATATTTTATTTGATACATAAGACGTATGTATAATATTTATTACAGTGAACAATTTAACTAGTAATTAAAGTCACTAACGATGCATGGTTACTATGATGTACACCACGCGTGTATTATACTAATTTAATACTCTTCCCTAGTTCAGATTCTCAAACTTCAACAGATTCATGAATCACTCATTTGTTGTTATTATTATTACATTATGATCACTAAATATCAAGATACTTTGTAACAGAAACGTAAAAAATAACTTAAATACATGGGTTCCAAAGGTAACATTTATAATATTAGGCGTGCTGTTTACATTGTCTTGTAAAAATTGTTTTCAAGCATTTTAACTTTGAATGTTCAGTTTTAATTAAGAAACTGAATATATTCTTTTCTTCGAGGCTTGCAATTTAAGTAAATTTGCTTTTCATAATAAACAGATGAATGATTAAAGAGTCTAAATAAAAAATAAAATGATTGACTTATTGCGTGTGAAGATAATAAACCATTATGAATAGAAATAAGAGAAAGTGAAAAATAGAAATCACAAAGAATGGTAACAATTTAAATTGTGCAGCAAAACCAGATTATTATCTGGATGTAAATGAAGATCATTATTATAGAGAATCAAATTGGCATTTACAATATTTGGCATGACAAATAGATATGTGCACGAAACCTATATTTATGATTACTTATGTGTAACTAAATCTTAGCTATGTGAAACATTAATATTTCTTGAAGTCATATGTTTAATTATCACAAATATATAGAAAATAGCGTAAATTCAATTAGAAGTATTAGTTTTGGTACAATTAACATCAAAGGTAATAAAAATATGCTCACTCATAATTCATTTTTTTATCGCGTGTGCACAATGCACGTTAGTTCTCGTAATCATTGTTTATGCTTCGGCTACTCTCTGCTCAGCAGCATCATCTGAGCACTTAATACGTCATTATGGCCTTTTAAATACCTGATTAAATCTGCTTGCTTTTCGAGCAATTCGTTAACGTTTGACCCTCGTGGACGATAGCCTACCTCTCCGCTTCCTGTATATGAATCCTGAGTGCACGAGGTAAGCCACTCTTCGCACATAACGTCAGGTGGAAGTCTCATGCGGTTAAATCTTACAACTCGTTCTGCAGATATATAGACAAAAACTGTAACTATGGAAAAAAAGAACATATTTTCAGACAATAAGATTTGTACTTACTGATGTAATAGATGTAAACAGGCACGATTATAGTTATAAGTTCTAAAGATGTGAATACCAGGACATAATTCACAGGTGTAATCCACTTTGATGATCTGCAGTACATATCATAATCTGTTTTATGGGTATGATGAAAAATTGCAGCGAGTAATAAATAAGTGGTATTCCAAAGAGAGACAATGAAAAAGGGTATCCTTATATGACGGTAAGTTGACTGATAGAAGTCAAGATATCCAGCCATGCGTAAAGTATTGTGCTTTGACTTAAGAGCATGATCTGCCAGCATGACCACCAGCCAATAAACACAGTGAAGATACAACAATATAAAATATGTATCGCATTTACTTTGTTCTTCCATGCATAGTGCTAGCACTATACCAGTAATTTCCAAACTAATCTGTAATAATAGAAAAAATGATTTCATAATTTTCATCACTTTAAGAAAGATAACTGAATATGACATTATATGTATCATTCTCAATAAAACTTGCATAAATAATCTATATAAATATACGAACACCCATAACAAGTGGAATAATAGCTATCGGTACAGTATTCAATTTTTGGAAGCTCTCCTGATCCTCCGATGACCAAACGGGTTCAAAACCCTCGCCTTCGTCCATGTTGATCGAAGTATCAAAAAATACTGCACCCTGGAGTACCACATAAATTGGTCAGTCTATCGATACGATTGATGCATTTGTCAATTTATTATATAATTGCACAACAAATAACAATACGGCATCCTCTGTAATGCAATCATAAGAGGTTATGTTGGGAACTTTTTGTCACTTTCTCGCACGACATTCTTAACGCTTTATCTATCGGAGGCCTAATAATAGGTTTACGATACCCGTGATCGTTATTTACTTTTAAATTCGTCGGTAGATAAAGTATTAATCCATACGCTCAGTTTCGGAAACACATAATGTAGCACATTGAGTTAATTATACTTACACCAGTAGGCGAATTCAACTTTGGTAGAAGACTGACCATTCTACGAAGAACAAATAGGGAACACCGAGTCCGAAGTTCGCAGTTGGGAAAAATTCTTATTTAGCTAGGCGACATTTTTAGCGTAAAAGTTATGTTTTGATGCAACTGCTTTATATTTAATCTGCGAATTTTAGAGAGATGACGCATACCAAAGAATTCAGAAGCCCAGAAGGATACGGACGTTCGATTCTCGATAAATAGTACGTTAGCCAACGGATGGCGGCGCTGTAATCATCTCTCCATCTCTCTTAATCTTATGGCGATATATAGCGAATTGCATTCTTTCTTTATCTTACAATACTCGCCTTCTATATGAGTCTCTCTTCCTCCCGTATGTGGGAATCGTTGGCTACACATGCGATCTCTCTTTTACCCCCACTCCTGGCTTGTTAGTCAATTTTTAGAGTATCAAGCGCCAAAGAATTCAGAATCCCATAGAACCCCAGATCCTATGTTAGCACTTGATGCTCTAAAAGTTGGCTAACAAACCAGAAGTGGGGGTAAAAAAGAGATCGCACGTGTTAGCCAACGATATCTCACGTATGGGAGGAAGAGAGACGCATATAGAAAGGCGAGTATTGCGTGTAAGATAAAGAAAGAATGCAATCGCTATATATCGCCATAAGATTAAGAGAGATGGAGAGATGATTACAGCGCCGCCATCCGTTGGCTAACATACTATTTATCGAGCATCGAACGTCCGTATACTTCTGGGCTTCTATGGAGACTTCTGAATTCTTTGCAAGCGCTAACATAAGAGGTTTGTTCGTTTTGCCTATACTTTCTACACTTTTACGAAAAGTGTACACTTTGGCGTTCGTTTTGACGGAAGTGACGCAGACGTCGCTGTTCATTTTGCGAGGGCATCTACCCCGAGCGAACACTTTCTGTATGTACACTTTCTACCCTCGATCCCGACCGAGTGCAAGAAGGGTAGCCCGCGAATTTGGCGGCAAATTTCAAAATTGAAAAGACCAACAAACAGGAAAATACAAAATTTATGCTAACATCTCAACATAATATAAATAAAAGTAATTATTAATGTATCTTCTTCGTGTACAGAACGATTTAGCGTTTTAGTTTTGTACATAATATTTGAAAAAATTTACAATAATTATGTATTACTACCTATCGCAGCGGGAATTAACTAAACTATAATTTTTCACTGTTGTAGTTAAATTGTTTTTCATTCTACTGCAATAATATTCTGACCCTTACTTTGAGTAGCTTCAGTTTCTTTTTCTTTCGACAACAAGCGAGCGACATTGACAACGAGCATTTTCCAAAAAGGTACGAGCGAGGAAGAAAACCAGTCTCTTCTCTATTATTCAAGGTACCAATTTTTTTCTGTTTTAATAAATCGATCATTCACATTACACGAACTTTTTCTTTTCTTTTCTTCTCTCTTTTGAAAGAAGAAACCATTACGTCCTAAAAATCCTACTATCTCCTTGATATAAGAGGGTGCGGGGCTTGGTCTAGCTTCCCCTCTATATCCAATTCCTACTATTCTTTGGATATAAGAGGACGCGGGGCTTGGTCTAGCTTTCCCTCTATATCTAACTCCTACTATTCCTTTGATATAAGAGGACGCGGGCCTTGGTCTAGCTTCCCCTCTATATCTAACTCCTACTATCTCCTTGATATAAGAGGGCGCGGTGCTTGATCTAGCTTCCCCTCTATATTCAATTCCTACTATTTCTTTGATATAAGAGGGCGCGGGGCTTGGTCTAGCTTCTCCTCTTATATCTAACTCCTACTATCTCCTTGATACAAAAGGGCGCGGTGCTTGGTCTAGCTTTCCCTCTATATCTAACTCCTACTATTCCTTTGATATAAAAGGGCGCGGGGCTTGGTCTAGCTTCCCTTCTATATCCAATTCCTACTATTCCTTTGATATAAGAGGACGCGGGGCTTGGTCTAGCTTCCCCTCTACATCCAACTCCTATTATCCTCCAATATAAAAAAGAGACCGGGCATTGGCCTAGTTTCCCCTCTAAACTTATCCCAATCGACATTTTCGAAATCAACGACTATAACGCCCAGGCGTTTGTACCAGGGGACCCCAGAATCTCCAAGCCAGTAATTGTAACTCTAGAGTAAAATAAAATCATCTTTATCTACTTCGTAAATAAATAATTCATTTCTTCCCACTCAAACACGATACGTTTCTTCATTCAAGTAACATTTCTTTTCAATACGCCGTGAAGTTCAAAGTAAAGAGTAATAAATATTATTAAAAGTGTTAATATAATTAAGGGTTTTATGTATTCCCTCCTAAAAATATTCACGCATGATTTTATTGTATGAAATTTCAGATTTGTTTCTCTTTATAAAACTGTGGAACAGTTTCAGTGCACCGTCGCTAGATGGCAGCAGCCTGATGTAGCTGCGAAACTGGAGCATAGACACTCTTATCTCTGTTAAAACTCGGATGTTTACAAATGCATTCACGAACATACTCGAGCAATCATTGCTGCTCGGGTTATTCGCCGCCATCTTGAATTTCGGTTCTACGTTTTACATTCCCAATCGCCTGTGTCGGGTTTCGTGAAATCAGAAGAATGTCTTCTTTAAGCGGCGAAGAGAGTGAAATCACTGCGACTGAAACAGGTTTGTTATTCGTATTTTCTGTCGGTTAATAATCAAGAACATGACGCATTTTTTTCTTCCGCTAAACTGTAAATCCGAGGTTGATAACAATGCCAGCCGGCATGTTGGCTTATTGCGAGGTCTTGGCAGCCATTATACGAATAGCGTCCTACTAATGAATTTCTCGACTTGTACATGTATTTACCAATGAATTTGCATTTACAGCACGTCGAACGAGATCGGGACGTGCGAGAAAGTCGCCGGTTGTAGCGAAGAAATCGCCGGCGAAAAAACTGTTGGCGAGAGCGACTCGCTCCCAAAAAAGAATACAGGAAGTTGAACTGGAGGTGAGGCACCATTTCTTGTTCTTAAAAGACATCGTCTTATGTATTAATGCGATTACTGAATTAGAATTATGCCATACAGGAAGAAACGTCTCTGGGTGGCGAAGAAGTTATCGAAGAAATGGACGAAGCTCCTGAAAACGGCGTTCAACAGTTTGACGATGTAATCATTGAACATCCCGAGGAAGAAACGACAACGATGCATTTAGAATTAGATGATTCCCAGGATGCGAACAGTCGAGACGCTGGCATCATTCAAGGTCTTCACATGGATCAGAATGCTCAGGCTGTTCCTGAACTAGAGGCTCCGCCACCTCCAGTCGTAAGCAGTATACCTACTGCGACACCTATTTTGTCCACTCTAAAAATAAAGGAATCTACCCAGCTCTTGGTAAGTTATTACTTATAATTTTGTTTAGAAATCTTTAGAAATGATTGAAATCAAGTAACTAAAATAATTAATGTTTATTATAATGAATGATATATAAATTAAATAAGTATTTTTTACCTAGATCAACTTTGAATGATATTACGTATGAAATAAATAAGTTGTAACGTTATATCTTTTATTGCAACCTTTTCATGCTAACACAACAATTTTTTCAATTACATGCAATTAAATAAAAGTGTATTATAAGCTTATTCATATTAATGGAGTGCTGACAAAAATTAAATTATGATATAGTAATTTCATGACATGTAAAATACATATGCATACGCAATAAACTTGAGATCGAAATTTGCCTTGAATAAAGTTAATTTGATTTCAGTCAAATGGTTAATTTGGTTGTTTTCATTTACTTTTCTGTACCCTTTGGATCTATCTATTATAATTGGAGTATACATTTTTTTTTTATTTCGGTCACAGGAGGGACCTAATGAACAAATAGAGACTATTATCACATTGGAAGAAAATAGTATGGAAAAGATGGAAATACAAGAGAACGATCATGTAGTATTTACAGAAGTTATTTCCAACGACGCGGATGGTATAATGCAAGTCGTTGAAATGTTGGAAGGAGATGATACTCCACAAGTATCTGATATTTGCAGTACAGATACAGTGGACTTGAAGAGAATCGGAATTAAAGTAATGGATGTAATCGACGGAGAGGACGTTGTAGAAGAAGTTCATACTATAGAAGATATAGAGACTAGTATAAAAGAAACTGGTGAAGCTGATACTGCAAAAGAACGTGAATCTGTACACATTAAAGTTGAACAAGATATTAAAATAAAGAAAACGGAACCAGATACAGAAGCTGTCTCCGAGGATGAATTACCTAGTGAAGCTACAGCAAAGGTAACTAAATTTGTGATCATTAATGAGATGTATGAAATTAAAAATTCTTTAAACGTCCCAATAATACCAAAGCATAATTAACGTTCCTTGTATGTGTTTTTCGTCATATTGCATCTTGTGCGAAGAAGTAGGACACATTCCATATCCATCTTTTATTGTTCTTTTAACATTTTAATTAGAATTGTGAAGAAATGGAAGATATCTCAGATGAAGAGTTTTCTCCGTTCGAGTGTTTAGTTCAGGTACACCTTCCTTTTGAGCAATCAAATGATCCTACCCACTCCATCCTAACACCGAATTTTATGTTGTACACTCATATGTATGTAACAAAAACTAAGGGTAAGGTACTAGTGGATAGATCATTCGCTTCTACTGTCATTCAACCACATCATATTCATTAATTTTTATTTGTATTTCGTTTTTTAATACCATATTGGTTTATCACTCTCCTGTCTATTTTGAACTTATAAGTTCTGAAAGCTAAACTAAGTCTAAAGTTTGTATCGGAATGTTGTGTCTTAAAATTAGGAACCTGAAACGGAAGCAGTCTCCGACGAGGAATTACCTGCGGCACCTCCAGCGGACTTGGGCGAAACTGAATCTGTCTCAGAAGATGAATTACCTCCAGACAGCGAGAAGAAGAAGAAGAGTGGACCAAAGTCAAGGAAAACGCCGGAGAAGAATGTAAAACCCGAAGGAGGAAGTATGTAAACATTTCAATGGTAATATTTAAGTATTGAAAAACGATAAGAGGAGACATACTAAACTTTTTTGAATTAGAATGTCATGCATCATCGACCTTATTTTTCTTATTCTCGTTACACAATATTGCATAAAATATACGGGAACAAAACGAGCAATTGCTGCCATTACTAGTGAATTAAAGAATTTTAATGTTTTTAATATTTTAGATAAACGTAAATTAAACGCCGAGGGAGAATACGATCCAAGTTCACCGACTTCGGAAAACAATGACGAGACTCCAGCCAAAAAGGTTGCACTTTCTACGGATTCCGATGCGGGAGAGAAATCTGACGCTAAGCCTGCATCGCCGAAAAAGAAAACGCTTCCCGAATTGGAGAAATACTGGAAAGCTGTCAATGAAGATCCGTCTGATTTTACTGGCTGGACGTACCTGTTACAGTATGTTGATCAAGAGGTAAGATCAAGAAACTCGGTAGAGTTTCGAACCAAATACATTTTTCTGCGAGAAGCTGGTAGAGTATCGAGAAAACGCAGCTTGCATTATCTTAAGGGGGAATGGTACATCATTTTCTCTGTGTGCGTTTTCACGCCTACAAGAGTTGGAACCGGAGAAACTTCGAACTCAAAAATATCTGTACAGGATGTACTTTGAATAATTTAAGTGGATGAAATCACAACCTTCCGAAAATATAACATTCCCTGCGGAGCCAGATTTTTCAATTATTTGTTAGAAAAAATATAAATAATGAGTAAAAATCCGAATTTGTAGCCCACGAATTTGTCATGGCGGCCCAATATGGCCTATGTCGCTGCTTGTGTAACACTTATAGCACTGTTACACGGAATCACTAATGAGAGTCAACAAAAGGGCCACGCAGGGAAAGTTGTACCCTCGTCAACTTCACCCCATATCCCTGGGAACCGCCGTTGAATAGCTGAACTCGACATTTATGAGTGCGAACATGCAAAGCTGTCAATGAGGGCATTTCCCTCGCATAAAACTTGAGCGAATTTCCGCCACGAGCGCTAGTTGTACGTCGTGATGTCATGCGCAGTAGAAGATGCGCAGTGGACGACTGGCAAAAGCAGCCGGCTACATGACCATACTTATCAGGGCCCTTGTAGAATGTTTCATTCGATGCAATAATGTACACACACCGCGATAACTCATAAAACTTATAAATGTCGAGTTCTTTTGTTGCGTAGTACAATAGATATCTGTTTTCTAATGAATTGCTTATTAACAATGTCTTTATTTCTTTTCTTGAAGTATGATATTTTTATCGAGGTCCGGCACCCTGTAACTTACTATCGACGTTCTTGGGATAGGGCTGCTTGATGTCAAAATCGCTGTGATGTGATTTCCAAGACACGGTACAGCCATGACGCTACGTCACAAGTGCTACGTCATAAGTGTTACCCCTGGTTGCCGTTACGCGGCAGCCGGTCAACTCGGGCTTTTTTGAAATATACCATTCTTCCTTAAGGCGATACGAAAGGGTTATTCTATATATACAAGACGTGAAAATATTTATAAAACTTTTCCTCAAACTGGGTGTACCGAGTCGTTTGAAACTTCGGCACGTGATAATGAAGTCCCTAAAGAAGAACGTGGTTCTCATGAAATTTCATTTTTCAAAAAAATATGTATTGATTCTAGTCTGGGATAAGTAAACAATTTTTTAATCGAAAATGAAATTTCATGAGCACTAGGTTCTTCCTTAGGGCCTTCATAATCACATGCTGAAGTGCT
>NW_019394675.1:0-57869 GCF_000612105.2 Orussus abietinus
CTTAAGGGGTTACACCACTTTGACCCACCCAAAAATTACGGTTTTTCAAGAATTTTTTTTTAAGAATTAAAACGTTTTTATCCAAATTACAGTACACTAAGGTATTATACTACTATTAAACAACAAAATATTTTTTTGTATTTTTTTTATTTACAAAAATGGCGGCTTGAAAGGCGATTTATCGAAGCGCTGCGAAAATCGATGATCGTGCGGTGGGCACGATAACTCAGTCCAGGTTTAAGCTAGAACAATAAACGAAAAAGAATTAGTTTCCGTAGCCCAAAAGCTAGCGAAATACGTAGCCGTTTTCAAAAATATGCATTTTTCACAAAATGGCATCGATTTGAAAGGAAAGATACGTATTTTGCTCTAACTTTCGTTAATTAATGTTGCATAAAAAACGCGAATATCAATACATTGAAGAAACCATACGTATTTCGCTAGATAAACATATTACGAATAAAATAAAAGAGAATCAAGACGATTGATTGACAATTGGCAGAGCTATATTCCACTTCATGGGTTGCATGGGTGATGTCGATCCACATCCGGATCGCGAACCCAGTTACGCCCAAAGTTCCCATCATTTATATTAATAGTGGATACATAATTTTCATCTACAATAATACATAGATATTTATATATATCCTTCAGATATGTTTTTAGGTGTATGATAGACGATATATATTTGCTATACCTATAGACCTAATTTAGACGATTAATTTACATATATTCCACTTCATGAGTTGCATGGGTGATGTCGATCCACATCCGGATCGCGAACCCAGCTACACCCAAAGTTCCCATCATTTATATCAATAGTGGATACATAATTTTCATCTCTAATAATACATAGATATTTATATATATCCTTCAGATATGTTTTTAGGTGTATGATAGATGATATATATTTGCTATACCTATAGACCTAATTCAGACGATTAATTTACATATATTCCACTTCATGGGTTGCATGGGTGATGTCGATCCACATCCGAATCGCGAACCCAGCTACGCCCAAAGTTCCCATCATTTAACCGAGTGCACCGAATGGCACCGCCCATACGTTTAGATTCGCCAATAAACCCCTCCCGTCATGGTCATCTCTATTCAGTGTGCCAGACATCTACTATCGCGTATTTCAGGGGCAACTCGGTTTGACTTTGTCACGATTCCCAATCGGTTGTTATCTCGCCTGCCTCGTCACATGAAAGTAGGGTGAAGGGCTTCTTTGCGGGTACTCCGTTCCATGATTATTGCTGAACAATCTATTTAATTGCCGCAAGCAAGATTCATTCCTAAATTGTGGAT
Source organism: Orussus abietinus (assembly GCF_000612105.2). Lineage (NCBI taxonomy): Eukaryota > Metazoa > Arthropoda > Insecta > Hymenoptera > Orussidae > Orussus > Orussus abietinus. The sequence goes on from NW_019394675.1 coordinate 1,312, forward strand.
CCAGAATATCAACTTGAAGAATTGCTTAGATCATGAAGACACTTGTTAAGGTGGAGTGAAATACGTCGAGGAACTTGATGGACGTCGATAAAGAAGATTTTTCTAAATACATACGTTGCCGATGTTCGTTTTTATATTGACAGCTGTGTCGAATTATATTGGGTATTGTACTAAATGGCATACTCCACCTGTCGTTTTCGTATAATGATTATAAAGAAATCGAAGTAAAACTCCAGAAATCCTCTAGATTCTTTTTTTCTGAGGCCCTAATTGACTGCAGAGGGACCCCCTGCGCCATCTGTGATTTCCAGGTCAATTAAATTTTCACTCCGAGACCTCGTATTCCCATCGTTTTGGCATAGAAGCGCATAAGTCACTTTTTTTGCCTTTATCCCGTTCAAATGCGAGTTTATCGATTACCAGAGTGTTCTGAATTGTCGTAAAATTGTCCTGACCCTTTCGTTTCTCATATCAGAACCTTCGATAATTGTATACCGATCGAAATTTGAGAGCTCGACGCCATATTGGTTCTGTCTGGGCTAAGTTAAAAAATTGTTTTCTTTTTTTTCGAAAACCCAAATTTTGAAAGGATCAGGATAATTCTTAAGTGCTCACGAGTCACATATTAAAGTTTTGAACAGTTCGATCCAATACCCTTAAAAAGGTGTCTTTTTTGGATCGACTGATTTGAAGGGGGTTCCACTTCACTTTAAGATAATTAAAATGAAGAGAAACACGTCGAGGAACTTGTTCGGCGTCGATAAAGAAAATTATTCTAAATGCCTACGTTGCCGATGTTCATTATTATATCGACAGCTATGTCGAATTATATTGGGTAGTGTACGAAATGGCATACTCCACCTGTCGTTTTCGTACAATAATTATAAAGAAATCCAAGCAAAACTCCAGAAATCCTCTAAATTCATTCTTTCTAGGGCCCTAATTGACTGCAGAGGGACACCCTGTGCCATCTGTGATTTCCAGGTGAATTAAATTTTTACTCCGAGACCTCGAATTCCCATCGTTTTGGCATAGAAGCGCATAAGATACTTTTTTTGCCTTTATCCCGCAGAAATGCGAGTTTATCAATTATCAGAGTGTTCTAAATTGTCGTAAAATTGTCCTGACACTTTTGTTTCTCATATCAGAGCCTTCAATAATTGTATTCTGTACGAAATATGAGAGCTTGACGCCATTTTGGTTCTGGTCTGGGCTAAGTTAACAAATTGTGTTTGAAAAATCCAAATTTTGTATGTGTCAGGATAATCCTTAGATGACCACGAGTCATGTGTCTAAGTTTCGGACAGTTTGGTCCAATACCCTTAAAAAAAATGTATTCGAATCAACTAACTGGAGGGGGGTTTCACTGCACTTTAACGGGGAAAGTTTTGTAAAATTGTCTTGGATGTCACATTAAATCGTAATTATAAGTCTTGACTAGGCGTTAACAAGGACAAATTGTCTTGAATGGAGGACCAAGTTCAGTCGAGGGCCTCTTTGGACATGTTAGATACTATCTGCCATTTTCTAGTTAGTTTCTATCTAAGTTTCCTAATCCCAAATTTTCCAAATTTCCTATGATTCCTAAACGGTTATCTCACTTATCTCGGCTGCCGATAATAGGGTAATGAATCTTTTTATATATGGACTACGATGCGGAGGCGGAAGCCATAGTCTCCAATATAGCGCCGGAAATGGGATAGTCTCGGGAATAAACTGCGTAAAATAAGCTAACATTTAATTAAACAAAGTATCTAACATAGCAGAACTGGCGTAAAGGGAACTACGCCCATGGCCAAATAACAAAACAACAACAATACATGGACTACTATAATTGCTGGACAGTTTTCTTGCGGCGTTTGAGATTCGTTCTTAACCTGGGGATTCGAAATAAAAATGAAAATTGATAACGAAAAAAACGAATTCTTAAACGTAAGGTACAGAGTTGGCTACAATATCAGTCCATGTACTAGTGGTGATTATCAAATCTTGATCGGATTGCGTTCCCCAAATGTAATCAAAGATCCCGCCATTTAACCGAGTACAGTAAATGGTACCGCCCATACATCTAGATTCGTCAACAAACAGCTCCCGTCATGGTCATTTCCATCTAGCGTGCCAGACATCTATCATCGCGCATGTCAAGGGCAGCTTCGTTCGACTTTATCGTAATTCTCAATCGGCTGTCAACTCGCATGTCTCCGGCGATCAATAAAAGCAGAGCAATGAACCATTGTTTTAGGATAATGGCTGAACGGTTCGTTTAGTTGCAGGGAACAAGATGAATTATCAATCAGGAGATCCGGTAGACGAATAAGAATTATTCCGCTCATGAAGAAATATCACCTCTTAAAGGTAACAATGAAATTGGTTACAAAATTAGTTTATTAAATAATTAATCAGTCGTGAATATCAAACTATAACCGGATCGCGTTCCCAGCAGTTTCCAAAGTGCTCATCCCTGACCCGAGTACACCAAATGATCCCTCTCTGCGTGTAAGTTCGCCAAAAAATCTGACTGGCTCGTCTTTTGACTTTTCTATCTGGTACCTATCTGGTACCTATCTGGTACCTATCTGGTACCTATCTGGTACCTATCTGTCAGGGACAATTGACTACGTTGAGAATTCCAAACAGTTGTCCTCATGTCTAATTGTTATCCCGTCGCCTCTCTGCCCTGTCTAATCGCAGTAGGGTAATAACATTTGTTTACAAGCACCCAGACCCAACGATAAGTTAATTAGTATTGGCCTTTTCTGTCTGGTACCTATTCAGGTTCTTGACGATGCATCCTTCAGGAACAATTCCGTTTGACTATGTTGCGATTTCCAAACCATTGTCCTCAATCAGTAGATAAATGTAATATTATAATTTTTATGAGGTATATATTGTTTGCTAAATTTTAATTTTTTCCCGATATAATGGAGGTGCGAAATTTGCATCGGACTGTAAGACTTCGAATCGATCTAACCGCAAGTGTTTTAGTGACGTACAGATCCCTCCTTTCGGTCATACAGAGGATTTTCCTCGATATGTCGTATGACATGTCCTGTGCACATCGACGTGGAAATCACATTCATGGAGCACTTCGTCCTCGTACATTCTTTTCCTCATGGGAACGACATGGGATCATGAACACGTCTTATGGCGTCTATAGCACAATCCATATGATCCCATGTTTTTCCCACAAGGGAAAGAATGTACGAAGACAAAGTCCTTGATGGATGTGAAAATGTACAACGATGTAAATTTTCTTCGTGACCCTGATTTTTTTTATACATTTGAAACTAAATGATTTGCATTCATATTTTTGACATGAATATGTCTTATGGCTGGAGGTCACTCAAAAACTTGCATAATATCGTTTTGTAACGCGTTCTTTGTCACCCTGATTTTTTTATACTTTTGAATCTAAATGATTTGCATTCATATTTTTGACATAAATATGTCCTATGGGTGGGGGTCACTTTAAAATTTGCATAATATCGTTTTGTCACGTGTTTTTTTTCACCCTGATTTTTTTATACATACTTTTGAAACCAAACGAGAATTTTTTTTTAAACTAAATTTCTTTGAAACTAAATGATTTGCATTCATATTTTTAACATGAATATGTCTTATGGCTGGGGGTCACTCAAAAATTTGCAGAATACCGTTTTGAAACGCGTTCTTGTGTCACCCTGTTTTTTTTTTTTTAATACTTTTCACTTACGACGGGTCCGTTGCTATGCTTTTCCACTTTTGTTACTTTCCATCCGATTTAGCTGATAACGCATCCATCTAAATTTTTGTTACATTCTAACTTGCATCCCTGCAGCTGCTCCGCATGCGATTTACCCGCAAGATTATAGCCTTGATTACGCGTAGTTATTAACACGATTTCGTGTTACATTGATTTTTTTTTCACACGTTGCAGTATGTAACCAGTACCCAACAACCTAGTCAGTGACGTGTATCGTGATGATTAATTTAATCACTTAATTTAATTACTAAGACAAGGAACGCGTCCCCGTTTTTAACCCTCTTTGCCATTTCGTCCTTCGTTTTTGGTATTGTTTCAACCTCCGGTATTGTTGCAGCCACGAGAATGTTGTAAACGTGAATGCAAAAACGAAAGGTGTGCAATATTTGCTCTCCGCTAGATTGTAAACGTCTTTTAGCACACATGTAAACACGTAAAAATTTGTGCGGGACAATAATTTAATATGTCGTTTGCCTTCAAAATTGCCTCCGTAGGCGGTATTGTTGCAGTCTTAATGTTATGAACTATCATTAGGTATCGTGTTGTGTTTCTAAGTGTATCGCGGTGATTAAAAATTCGGGTTCGTCTTCGAAATTTGCAGTTGGGCGTCTACGAGAATGTTGTAAACGTAAGCCATAAGACATATTCACGTAAAAAATATGAATGCAAATCATTTAGTTTCAAAAGTACAAAAATATCAGGGTGACAAAGAACGCGATACAAAACGGTATTATGCAAATTTTTTAGTGACCCCCAGCCATAAGACATATTTATGTCAAAAATATGAATGCGAATCATTTAGTTTATGAATAAGCATCACCTCTTCACGTAACAATGAAGTTGACTTCAAAATCGTAATTAATTTGCGATCGGTATCAAACCCGGACTGAATTGTGTCCTCAATATTTTTCGTAGTTCCCATTGCTGAATATAGTGTACCGAATTGTTTCGTCTGTGCGATTAATGTCTCTAATAATCTCGTCTCGTCTCAGCCATTTCTATTTGATATTCAAGGCGTTTGACGACGTACATTTTAGGGGCACTCCGTTTGACTTTGTTGCGATTCTCAAACGATTGTAGCTTCGCCCGTTGAACGTTTCCGCTATGCAAACTGCTTCTCTATAGTTCAGCTATTCCAGGATAATTGCTATACAATTGAACAGTGCTGCATTCGAGGGGCTATTCACCCGGAAATCAGTGTATATAAAGCTGGAATTGCCACTTTAGCACAATTCAATAAAATTTGTTGCAAAATTTATTGCTGATTCATTGCTATTTTATTGCACAAGAAAAAAATTTGTTGCTCCTATACTTTTCCGAAAAATGGTGGCGATGTCAGCTTTATATAAAGCTAGCACTGCCACAATAAAAAACAATTATGAAGTAAATGTTCATCGACGAATTATATGCATGAATTTATTGCTAATTAATTGCTAGCAGAAAAACCAAATTTCAATTTTTTTGCTCACCCCTAAAGGGGCGAATCGCCAACCCTAGTGCTGATCGCAGGACAGAAAGATGAAAAACATGGGAGAATCGAACTATTTCTTCACGTGGAAATTAATTGCTCCGAGAAGAACCAATATCTTTGTAAAAATACAATTTTCAAACCTACATTAATTAGCGATTAATTCCCACGTAAACAAATAGTTCAATTCTTCCATGTTTTTCATGTTTCTGTCCTGCGATCATCACTAGGGGTGGCGATTCACCCCTTTAGGGGTAAGCAAAAAAATAGAAATTTGGTTTTGCCGCGAGCAATTAATTAGCAATAAATTCTGGTATATAATTCATCGATGAACATTTACTTAATAATTGTTTTTTATTGTGGCAATGCTAGCTTTATATAAAGCTGACATCGCTATCATTTTTCGGAAAAGTATAAGAGCAACAAATTTTACTCTTGTGCAATAAAATAGCAATGAATTGGCAATAAATTTTGCAACAAATTTTATTGAATTGTGCTAAAGTGGCAATTCCAGCTTTATATACATCGGAAATCAGTGAAAACGATTTCCTTCTTCGAGAATCGATTGCCTTTGATTTTCTATAATAAACAACAATGCGATTTGGTAACAAGTGACAGTCGGCCTTAAAATTCTGGAAATGTTTCGGTGATTTCCAACCATTTCTAGGGATTTCTGCTTGTAATTTCCAGCTGATTTCCACCTGCCTTAGTAGCATAGAATAATTTCTAAATATTTCTTCCTAATCTTTGCTAAATATCTCAAGGGATAGATTTTTTAAGATTTCTTGTAGATTTCATTCGAAGATATTTGAAATATTTGTTGAAAATCTCAATGACATATATAGTTTCAATAATTTATAAACATATAGAGAAATTATATTTTTTAACTTATTAACATACTAAAAATACATTTTCTACTTCTCGACTCTTATCGGACATAAATTTGAGAACAATATTTTATTTGGCGACCACCAAAATGATTATATATTAGGAGTATACCTCGGGTGTTTGCCAGATCAAATATTGTTTTCAAATTTAATTTGTAATTTTTTTATTCGTCTCGGTTTAGTTTTTAAGAATTGTCCTGACACATTGAAAATTTGTATTTTGAAAAGAATTTTTTAACTCAGCCCAGACCAGAACCAAAATAACGTCGATCTCTCATATTTCGATCAGTATACAATTATCGAAGGCTCTAATATGAAAATCGAAAGGGTCAGGACAATTTTACGACAATTTAGAACACTGTGGTAATCGATAAACTCGTATTTGAACGGGATAAAGGCAAAAAAAGTGTTGTATGCGCTTGTATGCCAAAACGATGGGAATACGAGGTCTCGGAGTAAAACTTTAATTGACCCGGAAATCACAGATGGCGCAGGGGGTCCCTCTGTAGTCAATTAGGGCCCCAGAAAGCATGAATCCAGAGGATTTCTGGAGTTTTACTTTGATTTCTTTATAATTATTATACGAAAACGACAGGTGGAGTATGCCATTTGGTACAATACCCAAAATAATTCGACACAGCCATCAATATAAAAACGAACGTCGGCAACGTAGGCATTTAGAAAAATGTTCTTTATCGACGTCGATCAAGTTCCTCGACGCGTTTCACTTCACCTTAAGGCTTAGAATGGTACTTTTGGAGAACCCATTATTATCAGCTGATTGAACGTACGAACGATCTGGTCTCGAAACGTGAGCAGGAATCGCTCTGGCCTCGAGGAAGCAACGTGCATCACCTGCTAACCACGAAACCAGTCCGTGAAACAACTAATGGTGAATTTCGATCCACGTCCGGAGTGCCTAGCCAATTTCAGTCGGAGTTCCCATCGTTTAACCGAGTGCACCGGATGGCACCGCCCATGCGTTTAGGTTCGCCAATAAACCCCTCTCTACGTGGTCGTTTCTATCTTGTATACCCGGCATTTGACACCGTGCGTTTCGAGGGCAACTCTGCCGACTTTGTTGCGATTCCAGATCGTTCATCGCTGGTCTTGCTTGCGCAGACTGATGGGGTTTCCGCGAGGTAAAGGGTCTCTTTAGAGGCACGCCATTCCCGGATAATTGCTGGACAATTAAACGCCGATACAGTCAGTCTAATGTTCCTGACATCCGAAACGCACGCACCGAACCATCAAAGGGTCGACTCGTTTGATGACAAGACCGAAATACAATTCCTTATCCTCGGCAGATCCTTAAGGCGAAGTGAAACACGCCGAGGAACTTGATCAACGTCGATAAAGAAGATTTTTCTAAATGCCTATGTTGCCGGCGTTCGTTTTTACATTGACAGCTGTATCGAATTATATTGGGTATTGTCCCAAATGGCATACTCCACCTGTCGTTTTCGTATAATAATTAAAAAGAAATCGAAGTAAAACTCCAGAAATCCTCTGGATTCATGCTTTCTGGAGCCCTAATTAACTGCAGAGGGACCCCCTGCACCATCTGTGATTTCCAGGTCAATTAAATTTTCACTCCGAGACCTCGTATTCCCATCGTTTTGGCATAGAACCGAATACAACACTTTTTTTGCCTTTATCCCGTTCAAATACGAGTTTATCGATTACCAGAGTGTTCTAAATTGTCGTAAAATTGTCCTGACCCTTTCGTTTCTCGTATCAGAGCCTTCGATAATTGTATATTGATTGAAATATGAGAGCTCGACGCCATTTTGGTTCTGGTCTGGACTAAGTAAAAAAATTATGTCAAAAAATCAAAATTTGGAATGTGTCAGGACAATTCTTAGATGATCAGGCGTGATGTGCCAAAGTTTCGGACAGTTCGGTCTAATACCCTTAAAAAAAAGTGTTGTATTCGAATCGACTGATTTGAAGGGGGTTTCACTTCACCTTAACCCTTTCGCTACTAACGATGACTACAGTCACCCAACGCCTGGCGCTCGCTAAGAAGTATTTTCTTCATTCGTTAGATGTTGCCCTTTAGAATTCTTATCGTTTGTATAAATACAAAACACCCTAAGATATTTTTATAGCTGCTTTTCAATTTCAATTAATAAGAGAAATATTACGGAAATACCATAAAGACGACTGGAGACAAAGCGCTCCTAGATCTGAGGATAGACATCCTTTTAGGCTTACTGGTAGACCCTTCCCGGGGATTTACCCTAGTGCGAAAACAAAACAAAAAGGCGGATTGAGAAAGGGTATCGTTTGTATTAAAAATGGGGTGCAACGACAAACGCATTACCAATGTAAGATGTGTGACGTAGGACTTTGGGTATACCCGTGCTTTGATACTTTTCATACGAAATTACATTATTAAATTATATCTTCTAGCTGCATTATAGATAAACTTATCTTTGATCTGTTATACATTTGTTTTTTGCAATTTAAATAAGCGTTAATAATTTACCTCACGTCCCTAGACGTTAAAAGGTACGTTCTCTCGACAGTGAAATTTAAGGGCATCTTCGTTGGGATTGCCCCGTACCGAGGCAGCGTTTCTACGAGCCGATCCGCAAAAAGTAGCAAAAAGGTTAAATTTGATGTGGTTCCACTAGGGCGTTTCATCGAACGCTGAATCATGAGAAACTACAATTTTAGTTTTGAATCCTTGGATCGTTCTTGGATTGAAAATGGACTGTTCCCTTTTTCATGTTCTGGCTGTGTCGACATACCGGTGAAACTTTTAAGTTCCTTAAGGTGATATGAAAGTTGTACCCAAGAGGTCGATCGTTCGTGAAGCCTTTCTGGGGGTACCAAATCGTTTCAAACTTTACAACGCGGATATGGAGATCATAAGGAAGCTCCTGACGCCCATGAAATTTCATTTTTTAGACAGACTTCTTAAAACACCTATAAACAAATTTTTCTTTAATTGACATTGCCGCGTACCGAGGCAGCTCGTATCTCATATCAGAGTCTTCGATAATTGTATATTGATCGAAATACGAGAGCTCGACGCCATTTTGATTCTGATCTAGGCTACGTTAAAAAATGATTTCCAAAGAACCAAATTTTTAATGTCTCAGGACAATTCTTAGATGATCACGAGTGATGGGTCAAAGTTTCGGACAATTTGGTCTAATACCCTTAAAGAAAAGTGTTGTATTCGAATCGATTGATTTGAAGGGGGTTTAACTTCACCTTAAGGATGCTTCCAAGACGAAATAAAACTAGTTCTCAGGTGGGAGAAATTCATCTGCAAATCGTTACGAAGATTGGGAGAAGAACGAGGGAATTCTGGACGCCTGAGGAGGTGTCTTGCAAGCGAAAACAGACTCAAGGATGCTTGCAAGAGGAAAGCAATCTCGGCCTCGGGCGGGAAAAGAAAACTACCGGAATCACTCGAACCTTTTCGATGAATGACTGCCCGAATCTCTGTAGCTGTCCGCTAGACGTCGCTGTCGGTTCAGCTTGCCGGCTTCGGCCGCAGCTTCTCGCTTGAACACCGAAAAGTCACCACCAGAACTCTCGAAAAATGGACTCTCCATGAACTCGTCAAACTCGAAGCGCGTCCGAGGACTCTCCACGAAAGACTGAAAACTGAGGACGAATTAAGAAAGGACCCTCGCCATGCCTCGCCTTATTTTCGATCAGAAAAACACGATCGGCGAGCGGCCGAGGGACAACTTAGCGCTTTGTAAACAAATACAGATAGGAGAAACAAATGCAGATAAACAGATAAGCGGTGGAGAGGTGAGGCGCAGCAGAGAAACAAGACCTAATTCCAAACACCATCACATTTTGTACTTCCCTCGTATTCTTCAACGTGGCATTTTTTCGTGACGGAAATTAGGCTAACCTTCTGCCAAAAGAGGTTTCACTTCAAAATTCTATAAGGTTTCATTAATTTTTTTAACAGTACGGTGACAAGGCTCGATGGCTTAGCGTGTAAGCTAATAAATAATTTAGTAAGTATGTGGAGAATAGTAAAATGTGTAATTGTTAAGAGACGCTGTCCAAACATATATCAGCGATAGTGTACAAAAATAGTTCAAGCAGCGCATTGACATTCTTGGTGAAGAAATTGGATCAGCAGGCGAAATGCGAACAGTGGTTGCTCATTCAGCAGAACTTGGAAACTGTTACGCAATCCTTGACCCTGAGTAGCACTGCAATACCTAAACGTATAAGAATCGAGTTCACTGAACCAGTCCATGAAATTTATTTTCGATCAGTTGATAAGACAAGGAAGCACATCCGACTTATGGAATTCGAGGTCGAACATCCACCCTGAAGAAATTCAACCTGCGACCGAAAGGCAAACAAGAGTTGCTGACTCGTTTTATCCGTTATCCTCCTCCTAACTTCAAACAGCTAATGTAACACCTGCTAAACACTCGAATTGGGATGGCAATGGAAACTATTCAGCGACATTCGTCCGTAAAGGGTTAATACATGGCGTTGTATCTCCTTATACTACTTCGTGGCTGATTCATTTCATCCGTTATCCTCCTCCTAACTTCAAACAGCTAATGTAACACCTGCTAAACACCCGAATTGGGTTGGCAATGGAAACTAATTGGCGACATTCGTCCGCAAAGGGTTAATACATGGCGTTGTATCTCCTTATACTATTTCGTGGCTGATTCGTTCCATCCGTTATCCTCCTCCTATCTTCAAACAGCTAATGTAACACCTGCTAAATACCCGAATTGGGCTGGCAATGGAAACTAGTCGGTGAAATGACGATTGACGAATGCTGATACGCATCCGGGCTGTCCACCCAGATCGGTCCGGGGTTCCCATTGTTTAACTAGTGCATCAACTGGTACCGCCATGCATTTAGATTCGCCATTAAACCCCACTCGGTGTGGGCAACTCCACCTTCTCTCCCAGGCACTTAACGGAATACGTTTCCACAGTAATTCAGTTGAACATTTTTGCGATTTTCGGACGTTTCCTTTTTCTTTTTTACAGCGACTGGGGAGGATTCCACTAGAATGCAGTGTTCTAGGTGAATGGAACGCAAATGTTCATAACAAAATCTCACACGAAAATTTGTGATTCACAACTTTATGGATCAGAGTCCAAAACTATAACGGAATCGCACATTCGTTGGGTCCATTGCATACTTTTCGACCTAGAAGAACGAACGTACCATTTCCTGAACGAACGACTTGGGTTAATTCTTAAACGGAAATTGGATTATTTTGACTCGACGTCATCATAATATAAGCGTATACAAAAGTACGAATGTTTTTCCTCAAAAAATAGATTCACATTTCTGTTTTCACGAGAATATGGTAATGTGCCACATTACACGTGCAATGATTTAGATTTACAATATGATAATATTCGGTCCAAATTACCCAAATTTCGATTAAGGGTTAGAGATGAAAACAATTTGTGAAACGACTCCTTCACCTCCATCCACATCCGGGCTGTCCACGTAACTCGGGCCAAAGTTCCCATCGTTTAACTAATATACTTAATAGTGCCATCCATGTATTTAGCCAATAACCCCACTCGACGTTGACACTCCACCTTCGCTCCCAAGCATTACACGCCACGTGCATCCATGGTAACCCCATTGATCTTTCGTTGCAACTGCAAACGTTTCAGATACTTTCCTTCTGCTTTTCTGTCTACGTCCACTAGTGGGAATGCCTTCGGGCTGAAGGGACTCCCTAGAGGGGCGTAATTGCAAGATAATTGCGTATCGATTCAACGAACCCAACGTGCTTGACATTTGAAACGCACGTACCCACCTGTCAAAGAGTTAATTTAGTTCAGTGAAAACGACTGAAATCCAATCCCGAGCTGTCCACAAATCATTTACCAGCATCGCTGATATGAATATAGGTTCACTTAACAAACTAAAAAGCAGGCTCGATGCACGGATCACAGAAGTTTCATGACAGAACCCCAGGCAGGGTGCTGATGTTCCTGATGAAGAGCATGGACCAGGAGCCAACATTGATGCGGAATCGTTTGTTCGTTTAACCCATTATGTTTCCCGATCTTGGGGAACCAATCTATCACCTTCTAAACATACGACCCAGGTTAACAAACTAAAAAGCAGGGTCTGCTCGATGCACGGATCACAGAAGTTTCATGGCAGAACCCCAGGCAGGGTGCTGATGTTCCTGATGAAGAACTTGGACCAGGAGACAACATTTGAGCGGAATCGTTTGTTCGTTTAACCCATTATGATTCCCGATCTTGGGGAACCAATCTATCACCTTCTAAACATACGACCCTGGTTAACCGCGAAAACAATTCGCGAAATACGGACTCGCTAACAGTGATCCACATTTGGGCTTTCTGTTCAGTCCAACTCGAAGTCCCTATCGTTTAGCCAAATGTACGGAATCATTCCGCTCTTGATTTTAGATTCACTAATAAACTCCACTCGACCTGAGCATCACCACCTTTTCTATTAAGCGTTTAACGTGAAGTGAAACCCTCCTCAAGTCAATCGATTCGAATAAGACTTTTATTTTAACCCATTTGCATCATAAGGAAGTATGAAAAAGAGGGTCCTTATAACCAAATTTCAGGCTGAATGATAGTGACCAATAAAATTATGCGTTATACACGCTCCGGTGATAGTGACCAGGAAAACTGAGTGTATATATACGCTAATGATGCAAATGGGTTAAGGGTATTGAATCGAACTGTCAGAAACATTGACACATGACTCGTGAGCACCTAAGAATTATCCTGAGACGTTTAAAATTCGATTCACGAGAAACATTTTTTTGATTTAGCCTGAACGAAACTAAAATGGCGTCGAGCTCTCGTATTTCGATCAATATACAATTATTGAAGGCTCTGATATGAGAAACAAAAGTGTCAAGAAAATTGTATAACGATTTAGAACACTCTAGTAATCGAGAAACTCGCATTTCAACGGAACAAAGGCAAAAAAAAGTGTCTTGTGCGCTTCTATGTTAAACTATTGGTAACATGGGGTCTTGGAGAGAGAATGTAGTTTAAACTGAAATCACAGATGGCGCAGGGTGGCACTCTACAATCAGTTATGGCATCAAAAACCAAGAGTCTGGAGGATTTCTGGAGTTTTACTTCGATTCCTTTATAAAAATTATACGGAAACGACATATGGAGCATGCCAGTTGGTACAATATTCAATATAATTCGACAGTTGTTAATATAAATACGAACGTAGGTATTTAGAAGAATCTTTTTTACCAACGTCGATCAAATTTTTCGACATGTTTCACTTCACCTTAACACAGCGTATTTCTATTGAGTTGGCAACTGAGTGATTGCGGATTTTAAATAACCATCTATCGGCAAAATCCGCAACCATTTAGTTGCCAACCCAACATAACAACCCCGTTGAACATTGTTTGTGAACACACACACATTTCTCCTTCTTTCCGGACAACGCCTATTAATAGCAGTACATTGGGGTAAAGATCTCTCTACAAATGCATATTGGTGACATTATTGCACAACGATTTAGGAGGTTTAACACTAGATTGCCGTATGTTGGGTATATACCTATTTTGCCTGAAATAAGTCAATTCGACTCAAACATCAAAAATGAAGTTTAAAAAAAATATAAAATTCTATTACAAACAAACTTCATTCAGAACATTTTTTACATATATATTCTGTTTTTAAGATGCATTTTCCGCAGATTTTTTATTACATTTAGTACAGACGCCCTTACTTCTATTTCTTTTGCATGATATTTGAACCTGACAATTCAACCGTTTTTCAATATTTTGTATATTTGGTGGAGGTGTGAAAGTATAATATTTTCGGCTTCATGGTCACTTAGTTCTTCAGCCAATTATAAAATAAATTCTTTTCTTGACAAAAACCTTTCAACAGAAAAGACTTGCAAAAAATAGTTTCACAATATTGCATGTGCGAGTATGCCACAGATTTCTAACTAAATTGACGAGTTTGAACCATCGCATCAGATTGTTTATAAAATAACTTTACGCCCAGGAAATAAGTTATATCTGTATAAAACGACCACCTAGAAATTTTTAATGAGTCAATTTGATTCATATCCGTTATAATAGGTATAGCACATATGGATTATTGGAACTAAGGAGTGGGGAGGGAAATAAATAAGTATTTGTATATATTTTAGAATTCTATTAAAAACCAACATATGTATTACAAAAAAATATATTTAAATTTTTCTCTATATATATATATATAGCAATAAAATCGTAAATGAATCAAATTGACTCGCTCCGGCAATCTAGTGTTAATACTCTTCATACTTGACACACACACATCCATCCATCAAAGAAAAGTCCGGCAGTGATTGGTGTCTAGTGTTAAATGATGCAGTTGGATTAGGGGAGAGAACGAAAATGAAATCGCTTATTCGTTAAAGTCTCTGATCTCAGGAAACCATCGTATCACTTTTTAAACCCACAACCCGGGTCAATTATGAAAACAGTCCATGAAATAGTGACATGTCAACACAAATCTATATCTGGGCTGCCTGTCGAATTCGACCGGTAATTCCCATCGTTAATGCTAACCCATGAAACGCATTCGGATTCGTTAATACCGTCCTCGATCTAAACATCTTCATTTTCACCGTCAGTCGTTTAATGCAATGTAATTCCACGACAACTATGTTGAACTTTGTTACCACTCGAACGTTTCTCATTATTTTTTTTCATGTCAATGGCGTCTGGGAGTAATTCCTTCAGGGTAAAGGGCTCCTGGGAGGCTCGCAATGGTGGGATAATTGCGCATCAATTTAAAGAGGTTAACATTTCTGACATTTGAAATGCACGCCCGGGCTGGCCAAAGAAAAAGCAGACAACGGCATCGGTGTTCCAGATGAAGAAGTTCGATCAGGAAGGAAAATGGGATTGGAATTATACAGCCGACGAGTCCACTGTACCCTTCCCGACCTCGGAAACCATCATGTCACTTCCTAAACACAGGATCCGGGTCAACTACGGAAGCGATCCATGAAATAACGACACAGATCCACATCCGGGCTCTCTGCCCACCCCAATTCGGAGTTCCCACCATTTAACCGAATGCATTAAACGGTACCGCCTATGCGTTCGTATTCACCAATAAATCTCTTTCTAGATCCCTTTCCTCGTCATCTCCACCTTTTCTCCCGGGTATATAACGAAACGTACTTCCATACTACATCCGCTGAACTTTGTTCCGACTTTCGAAAGTTTCTCCTGTTTCTTTTACGCTGGCTGTTGGAGGGTCCACCAGAATACAATATGATAGATGCACGGGACCCAAAGTTACATATGAAGAAGCTAGATCGGAAGCCAAACCTGGAGCGGAATCGCTCGTTCATCGAAGCCACTACACATTCCCTGACCTTGGAGAAACATCGTGCCACTTCCTAAACGCCCAACTCGGGTTAGCAACGAAAACCGTCCATGAAATAACGACACGCTAATCCGGTTCCACATCTGTGTTCGTTGCTCGCTCCAACCCGAAGTTTCCATCGTTCAATCAAATTCATCAAATGGTACCATCCATGGATTCGTCAATAAAGCCCACCCGGCTTGGGCATTTCCATCCTCTCCCCTAGACACTGCAGTCAGCGTCTTCCAGGAGCAACTCCGTTCAGTGCTGTCGCGATTCCTGAACACTTCCTTCGCCTAGTGGAGGGTTCCTTGGGGTGAAGGGCCTGTTCGGAGGCGCGCAATCGCGGAACAATTACGGCATAATTGCGTGCCTGCACTTACCGAGGTACGCGAGGTTGCAGTAGAGGAACCGGAGCAGCCAGCACGCCCACGCCAAAAACGCGTCCCTGAGGCGCGAGTAGCTAGAACGCTCGAGGAAACTCGACCTTAGCGACGACGTAAGTCGACCCGGAGCTGCGTCGACGATCCTCATGACGGCTCGCGCGGACTGCCGCGGCCACATGGAAACCGGCCGTATATAGCGTATATCATATCGCGTCGCCCATTGTGGACCCGGATCCCCTACTCGAGACCGAATGAGCGACGCCACTCATAATTACGACGGCACGGTTACGTCTCCTCGAGCTCGCGTGGCGAACTGGTTCATCGGCGCGACCTTAATGCCACCTAGGGATGGGGCTTAACCCATTGGCCGAGGTCTTGGCTCGACACCCTCCCAGAAGCTGGTTCTTTCCGAAGGGTTTCCCAAAAGTGGGGGGTAGTTCTACGCTTGGAAGAAACCGCAACATACAGGCCACACAATTTCTGTTACACGTGGGTTCGTTTTACGCCGATGAAAATAGAGTAAATAAAGGCTGTCAGGACGAAAGAAAAAATATAAGTAAAAGCTGGTAGATGTAAGTGTTAGAAATACCTATTTATTTCGAATGACTTAACCAGAAAAAGTAATTAAAATAAATAACCGCGTAAATTGTGTTATCATTTGCCACGTAAAAAAGAGGCTCGCGTAAAGAAAGTACTGCGTAAATTGAGGGAGGGGGGTATATCACACATTTAGTTGGTGAGGCATAGTAATGCATAATAATTGTCTTATATTTTCGTTACGCGTTAATCTACAAGAAAGTCCCGCCATATGGAATTTAGTCTGCTTCGAAGAAGTTAACTGAGTTCGTTGACTTCTTAAAGTTGACTTCTTAAAGAAGACGGAATTAATGATCATAAATCATGTAAGCACTGTGTTAAAAATGTGTACAAATTTCATACGTTGTTAGTATATAAAGTTATACCAAAATTCAGTTATTCCAAAATAGTATGTAATGTTCGTAAATGTATGAGTAAGTTTGAAATTTTATGATATATTATCGGAAATGTTTTGAACCAACTAGTAAAATTATGAAACATGCATATTGAATAACTTTATAGGTGTACTATACATTTAACAAAAAGTATACTAAGAAAATTTCCAATACATGAATCACGAATTTGTTATAGTATTTTTTATAGCACATATTTTGGATGTTCTCCGAATAAAATGTTGTTTTTAACTATAGTTTCCATATATATATTTTTTTTTTAATTTAATTCCGGCTTCCATTTCTTTATTTGATAGCATGTACGAAAAAACTAAGTTGGACAGACATGTAACTTTATCCAGAATGAGAATTTCTTTTATATTAAGGGAACCGGAAAGAAATCCATTATTTTTGCCCCAAACTTGAAGAATAATAATAATGAATTTCTTTTCGGTCTCCCTAATATATGTACATGAATCTTGAGTGGATCTAATATCCGGTTCCACCAACCTCGGTTATTAAATTAATCCTCGATTACAATGAGCTGCACATTCCACCACATTTTAATGGCGGGTTAATTTCCACTAAGCGCCGTTTAGATTAACCAGCCAAATTCGAAGTGTTTAGCTTCAGTTTATCGAACTTCAACCTAAAAACTACACAAACGTGAGAAAAACGGAGATTATATTGAGGATGTATTAACATCTTATGGCGAAACCGACGCAGGCATTTTTTATTTTATTTACCATTTTGTAATGATCGAAGTACGCATGAGAATATATATTATATTATTTCTTTAGAAAAGAACATTACTTCTTTGGGGTAGTCAAATAACTTGTTGGATGAAACTGGTGATACTCCGTGTTTCGACAAGCCGCATCTATTTTGCTTTTCAATCGATTAGAGTATCAGCCAATCACGCGAGCGGGTTAACCGACAATTCAACTGATTTCGCATGAAGTACACGATTAGCTAATCACGCTCTAAATAAATATGGTGGAACATTTGCTTTTAACCCATGATTACCTTGGATGTTAATTTTAACGGACGGTTAGATAATCAATGATTTAACCGAGATGTTAATTATAACGGACGGTTAGATAATAAAAAATTTAACCGAGATGTTAATTTTAACGGACGGTTAGATAATCTATGATTTAACCGAGATGTTAATTTTAACGGACGGTTAGATAATCAGTGATTTAACCGAGATGATAATTTTAACGGACGGTTGGATAATGAATGATTTAACCGAGATGTTAATTTTAACGGACGGTTGGATAATGAATGATTTAACCGAGATGTTAATTTTAACGGAGGGTTACATAATGATTTAACCGAGATGTTAATTTTAACGGAGGGTTACATAATGATTTAACCGAGATGTTAATTTTAACGGATGGTTAGATAATCATAATGATTTAACCGAGATGTTAATTTTAACGGAGGGTTAGATAATCAATGATTTAACCGAGATGTTAATTTTAACGGACAGTTACATAATGATTTAATCGAGATGTTAATTTTAACGGACGGTTAGATAATCAATGATTTATCCGAGATGTTAATTTTACCCGACGGTTAGATAATGAATGATTTAACCGAGATGTTAATTTTAACGGATGGTTAGATAATCAATGATTTAACCGAAATGTTAATTTTAACGGACGGTTAGATAATCAATGATTTAACCGAGGTTGGTGAAATCGGGTATAAATGTTGTATAACATTTGGTGAAAAAATCTGATTTATGTTTCTGCTAGTACAGTAATATCCTATTTGGCGTAAATATTTGATTTAAGCTTTTTATAGAGAGATAACTACTTGAGCTATTTTTGCAATAGTGGGATAGTTAATGTACGTGATGACGTTATTTGTCTCAGTGGTTGAATTGTTGGAGAGATTTCTCTGTTATTATTTCTACAGCCATAAAATGGTCCCTCTGGTGCAAATAAGTGCGTGTCAGGGTTTCAGACACTTCCGTCCATTAACCTTGAAATATATAGAAGAATTAAGACGTCGGTCAACCAACTTAATGAAAGGTCAGCTTTGAACCCCCTTAACGTGTTGTCAACAAACGACAAGGGATATCTCGGATCTCATTTCAGACTCTCCATCAAGTAACAAAACGCTTGATTCTGAATGATCTAAGTGAATTTTACCAAGTATTTAAAAATATACGAGCAGCGCTGTATTTACCGAAGTTAATGCTCATTTCGATATGCAGAAATAATACATTTTCGTTGTTAAACAATTCGAGTCTTCTCAACAATCAGATAGATGACCGCATTTGTAGAAGTCGGCGATCTGACAAATGTTCAGTTCAAAACAATTCATAATTGGTAATAAAAATTGGTAAACTTAAAAGGGTAGCCAAAGATGGTCACCAATTAAAAAAGATGAAGCATGAATTTTCGCATGATCTCAGATATTACAATCAGCAAATGAAAGGCAAATCCGGCGATTTACGGGTATTGTACGACATTTTATACATTTTGCCTACATTTTCATTAATACCGCATCTTCTGATTGACTTTAAAAAAAATAATGGTAATATAAAAATTGTAATTAAACTCGGAGGACAGGAACTTTCGCGTGATTTCAAATTCAAGTAAAGGTAAAACTAGAGAAGGTGAGTGCAAAAGAAATACGGCGATCCATTTATATGGGTTTAACTTGAGATTTTCTACATTCTTTCGTCTATGTTAATAAATATTAATGAAAGATCGGTAACTAATTTGCTATCAGTTAAAAACCGAAGCACAGAAACTTTCGCGTGGCCTCAAGTGACGAAATCAGAAAATGGGCGGAATAAACAAATATGGCTATTTATGGGTTTCACCTGTACAACATTTTATACATTATTTGCCAATTGCGTCTGTAGTTACGCGTATATCATTTCTTGTGATTTACATTTAAGCAAAAATCTGTAATAAAAAGGGGCGCCAGTTCAAAGAAGGGCGCAGAAACTTTATAAGACTTGAAATGGTAAAATGGGAGGACGTCAATGTAATAGATATATGGGTATCAATTTATGGGGTTAATTTGAGATCTTCCACAATCCATCTCTGTTACCACTTGATTAAATCTTTAATGAAACTAAAGTTACTAAAACTTGCCACCAGGTGAAAAAGGTTACTTTCGCGTGGCCTCGGTTGGTGAAATCAGGAAATGGGCGCGAAAAAGATATGTGCCATTCCATTTGTGGGTCGAACATGTGAGTTTCTCTACAAACACTGACAATTACATCTATATATTTACCTTGAAGAGAATAGCCGAGTCGAGACGAGATGGAGACGTCGCGTGGTCTTTCGGAGCAAGACCAGACGAAGAGCTTCAGGGTTCCCCGTCCAACCAAACGGCACGATCACACACCACTAGACCTTATCGATCGACATCCTCCTCCTTATTGTGTCAGAGGCAACCGATCTCGATCTGCCGGCTGCAAAAAAGTGCTCTTTCCATCATCGTCGCCCTCCCCGTTTTTCCTTCCCTGCCTTTTTCTAACCCGTTAACGCGGATCGATCGCGGCCATTACCCCCGATTTGCTGCTGCCAGAATTCGAGACCTTCGAAAAACCACTAACGTCGTTCTATGAAATGAGAAAATCGTAATTACGTTCGCCGTTCCTGTAGTTAATTGCTGATTTTGGTTTAACATCTTTTTCAGGGAGTATTTTGTGTCTGGATTTTACTTTTTCGATTCTTTTCTAACCCGATAACGTTCATCGATCGCAACCATTACCCTCGATTTCCAGAGGCCAGAATTCGAGACCTTCGAAGAAGCGCTAACATCGTTCTATGAAACGAGAATATCGTAATTACATTCGCAGTTCCTGTAGTTAATTACTGATTTCGGTTTAACATCCTTTTTAGGAAATATTTTGTTTCTGTGTTTTACTATTTGAATCTTTTCCGCCATTACCTCTGATTTGCAGGTGCCAGAATTCGAGACCTTCGAAAAACTGCTAACATCGTTCTATGAAACGAGAATATCGTGACTACGTTCGCCGTTCCTTTAGTCAATTACAGTTTTTGGTTTAACATCCTTTTCAAGGAGTATTTCGATTCTGGGTTTTACTTTTAGAATCTTTCCTAACCCGATAACGTTCATCGATCGCAACCATTACCCTCGATTTCCAGATGCCAGAATTCGAGACCTTCGAAAAACTGCTAACGTCGTTATACGAAACGAGAATATCTCGTAATTACGTTCGCCGATCTTCTAGTTAATTACTGATTTCGGTTTAACATCCATTTCAGGGAGTATTTTGATTCTGAATTTTACTTTTATAATCTTTTCCGCCATTACATCCGATTTGCTGTTGCCAGAATTCGAGACCTTCGAAAAACCGCTAACGTCGTTCTGTGAAGCGAGAATATCGTAATTACATTCGCCGTTCCTGTAGTTAATTACTGATTTCGGTTTAACATCCCTTTCAGGGAGTATATTGATTCTGAGTTTTACTTTTAGAATCTTTTCTAACCGGAAAACGTTCATCGATCGCAACCATTACCCTCGATTTGCTGCTGCCAGAATTCGAGACCTTCGAGATGAGAATATCTCGTAATTACATTCGCCGTTCCTCTAGTTAATTACTGATTTTGATTTAACATCATTTTCAGGGAGTATTTTGTTTTTGAGTTTTACTTTTTGAATCTTTTTTAACCCGATAACGTTGATCGAAGGCAGCCATTGCTCCCGATCTGCTGGTGTCAGAATTCGAGACCTTTGTCGTTCCACAAAAGGAGAATATCGCAATTACGTTCGCCGTTCCTCTAGTTAATTACAGCTTTTGGTTTAACATCTTCTTCTGGGAGTATTTTGTGTCCGTGTTTTACTTTTTGGATCTTTTCTAACCCGACAGCGTTAATCGATCGCGGCCATTGTCCCCGATCTGCTGGTGACAGAATTTAAAACCTTTGAAAAATCGTTAACGTTGTTTCACGAAACGAGAATATCGTAATTATGCTTGCCGTTTCTCTAGTTAATTACAGTTTTTGGTTTAACATCTTTTTCTGGGAGTATTTTGTGTCTGAGTTTTACTTTTAGAATCTTTTCTGACCTGATAACATTCATCGATTGCAGCCATACCCTCGATCTGCTGGTGCCAAAATTCGAGACCTTCGAAAAACCGTTAACGTCGTTCGACAAAACGAGAATATCGTAATTACGCTCGCTGTTCCTCTAATGAATTACTGTTTTCGGTTTAACATCTTTTTTAGGGAGTATTTTGTTTCTGAGTTTTATTTTTTGAATCTTTTTTAACCCGATAACGTTCATCGATCGCAGCCATTGCTCCCGATCTTCTGGTGTCAGAATTCAAGACCTTTTTCGTTCCACAAAAGGAGAATATCGTTATTACGTTCGCTATTCCTCTAGTTAATTACAGTTTTTGGTTTATGTTTCTTTTCTGGGAGTGTTTTGTGTCTGTGTTTTACTTTTTGAATCTTTTCTGACCCGATAACATTCATAGATTGCAGCCATTCCCTCGATCTGCTGGTGACAGAATTCGAAACCTTCGAAAAACCGTTAACGTCGTTCCACAAAACAAGAATATCGTAATTACGCTCGCCGTTCCTCTAGTTAATTACAGTTTTTGGTTTAAGTTTCTTTTCTGGGAGTACTTTGTATCCGTGTTTGACTTTTTGAATCTTTTCTAACCCGACAGCGTTCATCGATCGCGGCCATTAACCTCCGATTTGCAGGTGGCAAAATTCGAGACCTTCGAAAAATCGTTAACGTCGGTCTGCAATACGCATACCGTAATTACGTTCCCCGGTCCTCTATGTAATTTCAATTTCTGATTTAACGTTCTCTTCAAGGAGTACCATGTGGCAGTATTTCATTATTTTAAAGCCCTTTTTCAACTCGTTAATACTCATCGCTCTCGGCCATTACCTCCGGTTTGCTGGAACCAAAATTCGAGACCGAAAAACCGTTAACATCGTTCCCATAAAACGAAAATAACGTTATTTTTGCCGTTCCTCTAGTTAATTGCAATTTTTGGTTTAACAATTACTTTCAGGGACTTTGAATGTTATTACTTTAAGGTCTCTTTTTAATTCGTTAACGCTGTTCGATCGCGACCATTACCGATCTCCTGGTGCCAAAATTTGCGACTTTCGAAAAACCATTAACGTCGTTCTACAAAATGAGAATATCGTAGCTACGTCTACGGTTTCTCCAGTTAATTGGGATTTTTGGTTTACCACCATTTCCAGGGAATATTTTATGTACAAATTTTATTTCTTTTAAGCATTGCTAACCCGTTAACGTTGATCGAACGATCGTTGGTATAACGAATAACGCCGATAACGAATATTGCACGATTATTGTACGTTCCATGTTCCTCCAGTTGATTGCAATTTTTGGTTTAATGACTTTTTCAGGGATTATTTTGTGTCTGAGTTTTATTTTTTATCAGCCTCGATGCGTTTGATGTGTGGAGAGCATTTTGGAATTCTGGGATGTGGAGAAATGGTTTATAACCTGGCTTCAATTAAATGCGGATTGAAAAGGAATTAATTAGAAGGAAGTTTTAATTAACGCTTTGAGCGTGGGTCCGTTTTTTGTGAAGCTGGTCAACGATTTTGCTTGGGTCTTTGTAGTTTGATAAGCGTGATCAAGTGTCGCAACCATTTCCGGAATTTTTAACGAAGGAAGACGAATTATACAAAAGTAACTATATGAGCCCATAATTATGAAAGTGGTCTAAGTCCAAATTAAAAAAAAATGAGTTTATCAGGTATTTCACCCCACATTATCTTAAGCTAAATTAATTCAATGTCATTTTTACGATATTGTCAAAAATTAACCATTAAAGAGTGGTTGTAATTTCAACATTATATGGAATTCATTTGGTGTTAATTATGAAAGTGGTCTACGTCAAAAATTTAAAGAAATTATATAAACATAACCTTAAAATGGCACGTGGCCCTCTTTGGCGCGTTTTTGAACTACACGATAAGCCGACAAATGAGAATCAAACGGTAACAGAAACGACAATACTTTCCGGTCTACCTAACAATACATGGAATTCATTTTGTTCTATTTTGAAAGTGCATTAATTCAGTTGGGCTCTTCCGAACTAATTATTGGCGGAAATATAATTTATATATTTTACCACTATGTCCGCGGATAGCGGTTCAGGTAAGTTAATGACAACGTACATATTATGTGAATATGGTAATTACTATTCGGATATGATGTGATTTGCAGATATTATACGACCACGTAATACTTCTTTAGATGATTCTAAATTCCACGTTTTGAATCTTTCGCCTAAAAGAGGAAGACCAAAAATTTACGGAAATATTAAATTACTTCCATTATACCCCACCACTAGACCAGTAATGGAAGAAAAACATAAAGATATTATTTTTACATCTCTCCAGTTTTTCAGGAACATTTTAAAAATCTTTAAAATTCATAATGATGAAAGCCTAAAATGATAAAAATGGATTACTTTTCAAAAATAATTAATAAATGTTCATGAATTATTTCATTAAAATTATCGTTTCTAATAAAACTCGTAGTTTTTTATTGCTTTAAGTCATTTATAGGACATTCAGTTAATTTTGAAAATGATCTAAGTCAATTCACCCTTTAAAAACAACATTTTCCTATGAAATTCACCCAAAATTTCATATTCATAATAAATTTCCATTAATCAAGACTAATAAAACTCGAAATTAAAATGTTGCATAATATAAAAATATTTCTTAATTTATTCAAATGCAATTCATTAAATATCTCGAAACAAGAAATATATGACTTAGACCACTTTCATAATTATGGGCACATATCTACTTATATCGAGCAAAGGTGATTTGATTTTTTACATGTATTAAGTGAAATTTTAGTATTTATGATTTAGGTGTATTGCAACATGTATTGTAACCTTCATTCGCCATCCCTTGAGCGAGTAAGAAGTATCGATTGTTTCTTAATTGAATTATAGAAAAGAATTTTCCTGGTCACTTTTATTTTCGAAAGTTAAAATTTTCACGGTATCATGGTAATCATTTGTAACTTATTTGTGATGCTCTATTAAACAATGTGCCTGTATTTTCTATTATGCTCATTAAATATCATTTTAGCCTCAATAAGTTTATCAGGAACCACAATTTGCCCGATATAATTCCGAATTAGCCTTTGCGAAAATTGTCATCTTCAAAAACTGAATTGACCAGGACATTTTCAATCTCCATTTTCTGTTATCCGGTGCAATTAAACATTTCAGATTAATGCCATAAATCATCCGAAAAATGTATAGACCGCTTTATAATAACCGTGTACTCGTCACTGTATATAAATTTAACTTCATTATTTTAACCAGAAGCAACTTTTTCTTCAAATTTTCTTCATTATTTCCTTGTTTCAAAGTCTAACACCATCAGTAGTCACCGTAATTATCAGACATTTCATTTAAATTCGATATTTATGGGATAATTTGTCATTTAATATTTAAAACATTCCAACTAATAATACTGTAACAATCTGTAATTTAACTTGTAAAACATTCCATTTCATAATAATGGGATAATTTATTTTAGACACTTTTTTCTAAAGTTTCGTCCTTAAATCGTATTTTGGCAGCAGTAATACGTTCACTTTCGCTTTCTTCTTCCTTATCCTTTTATCTTTTATTAGGTTTCATTTGAACATTGTAGGATAACTTTTTCAGGGCACTTCTCCTTAACGTTTCGTCCTCAAATCATATTTTGGCAACAGCAAAATGTTCATTTTAATTTTACTCTTTCCTATCTCTTTATCTATCAGATTTCATTTGATAATTGCGAGATAATTTATTCAAGACACTTTTTCCTAAAGTTTTGTTCTTGAATTCGTATTTTGGCAGCAGCAAAACGTTTACTTCGGCTTTTCTCTTTCCTATCACTTTATCTATCAGGTATCATTGGATACTTGCAGAATAATTTACTTAAAATACTTTTTCCTATAATTTCGTGCTTGAATCGTATTTTGACAGCAGCAAAACGTTTACTTTCGCTTTCTTCTTTCCTATCTCTTTATCTATCAGATTTCATTTGATAACTGCAGGATAATTTATTTAAGATACATTTTCCTAAAGTTTCGTGCCTGAATCGTATTTTGGCAGCAGTAAAACGTTCACCTTGGTTTTCCTGTTTCCTATCTCTCTATCAGGTTTCATTTTATAATTGCGGGATAATTTACTTAAGACACTTTTTCCTACAGTTTCGTGCTTGAATCGTATTTTGGCAGCAGCAAAACGTTCACTTCGGTTTTTCTCTTTCCTATCACTTTATCTATCAGGTATCATTGGATAATTGCGGAATAATTTACTTAAAACACATTTTCCCTAAGTTTCGTGCGTGAGTCGTATTTTGGCAACAACAAAATGTTAATTTTGATTTCACTCTTTCCTATCTCCTTATCTATCAGATTTCATTTGATAATTGCGGAATAATTTACTTAAAACACATTTTCTTAAAGTTTCGTGCGTGAATCGTATTTTGGCAGCAGCAAAACGTTTACTTTGGTTTTCCTGTTTCCTATCTCTCTATCTATCAGGTTTCATTTGATAATTGCGGGATAATTTGCTTAAGACACTTTTTCCTATAGTTTCGTGCTTGAATCGTATTTTGGCAGCAGCAAAACATTTACGTTCGCTTTCTTCTTCCTTATCCTTTTATCTATCAAGTTTCATTTGAAAGTTTGGAGATAACTTATTTAAGACACATTTTCCTAAAGTTTCGTGCTTGACTCGTATTTTGGCAGCAGCAAAACTTTCACTTTGGCTTTCCTCTTTCCTATCTCTTATCTATCAGGTTTTTCTTATCGAGGGTCGACAGCGGCGCAAGTGGCGAACCGATCAGCGAGCATCTCCGGGGGAATGACGATGACTGACAGCGAGTGACACCGAATGACAGCGACTGTCAACGCCTCTTATCCGAGGTCTCTTTGTAGCCGTTCTTTTCGTTCTCTTTGCCTTCTCGTCTCGGCGTCTCGACGGTCGCCTCGCAAACGATTCCTTTGTGTCGCAATTACGAAGTGAATCGGCCCGAGAGATTGGCAGGAACAAACAGGGACACTTCGGACATCTTTCGATCCTCGAGTGGAATTCCTGAGGTCGTCGACGTGGCGACTCGTCTTTAAGGTGAAGCGAAACCCCCTTCAAATCAGTCGATTCGAATACAACACTTTTTTTTAAGGGTATTAGACGAAACGGTCCGAAACTTTGACACGTCACTCCTGATCATCTGAGAATTGTCCTGACACATTCAAAATTTGGATTTCTGGAAAAAATTTTGTAACTTGGCCAAGACCAGAACCAAAATGGCGTCGAGCTCTCATATTTCGATCGATATACAATTATCGAAGGCTCCGATATGAGAAACGAAAGGGTCAAAACAATTTTACGACAATTTAGAACACTCTGGTAACCGATAAACTCGCATTTGAACGGGATAAAGGCAAAAACAGTGTTGCATGCGCTTCTATGCCAAAACGATGGAAATACGAGGTGTCGGAGTGAAAATTTAATTGATCTAGAAATCACAGATGGCGCAGGGGGTCCCTCTGCAGTCAATTAGGGCCCCAGAAAGCATGAATCCAGAGGATTTCTGGAGTTTTACTTCGATTTCTTGCTATTTATTGTACGAAGACGACAGGTGGAGTATGTGAATTGTGATTTAATGTGAAAAGTGAATTATTATACATTTACGATAAACTTCAAAATAAATGTCTAATTTTGTGACATATTGGAAGTTTGTGAAATTTTTTTCGAAAAATGAGGATGCTTATGTCTTAAATTTATAACAAATGTTATAAGTATTGTTTAGAAATGTTATAAAATTAGTATGCCATGTCTGAACAAAACTTCCAAACA
Source organism: Orussus abietinus (assembly GCF_000612105.2). Taxonomy (NCBI): domain Eukaryota; kingdom Metazoa; phylum Arthropoda; class Insecta; order Hymenoptera; family Orussidae; genus Orussus; species Orussus abietinus. The sequence goes on from NW_019394675.1 coordinate 29,002, forward strand.
AAATTTTATAGAATTTCAATACTTTTTTTAACAGTGTAGGACGGGTGGGTCAAAAATAGTGCTTCTTCCTTATCAAAGACCTGCAATTTAATCGTTAAATACGAGGCACGATGGCGCCGTGAAATGGGAGCGTCATTTGATATGCAGAGGTGGACGGTGCACTACTTTGCGGCCACGATGTATGAATTTATCACGGAAAAATGCATAGCTCGGGAAGTTAAATGCGCTTTTGTTAATGGCCAATAAAAACGACTGACTAATGCGTTCCGTTAACCACGTAGACAACCTCGGAATATCATTTCCATCGCCATCGAGAATTGAGAGTTACAGAATAATTTCATTCAACCACTCGGCCCGATCATTATGAAAATTAATTAGATAGCGGCTCTTTTTGTATTCTCCAATGTCTGGGCTGTAATTTTTTCAACGAATCGTTAAGTTTTCTAAGCACTTCGGCGAGGTTCCCGAAGTGTACTCCGATATTGCGTATCATATACGAGAATCTTTGTTTTTGGGGTACATTGGAATACGTATGCAAGTATGTATATTTGGCGAGAAACTCTACCGAGTTTCCTGATTCCAAAGATTCGTACGGAATCAGACTCTCGATGGAATTTATTGAAATATTAAGACTCGCGTACTTTTGAAAGCACTCGGATGAAGTACTTCTGTACTTCAATCATTCAAAGTAGTCGCGGGGGTAAAAAAAAACTGAACCCATTCAATTCCCTGAAATCGCCGGTAGATGAGTTCCTATTTCGAAGTTCGTCTACTAAACATCGATTTTAAGGATAATCGAATATGTTCGACATTATTTAAAACGAAGGTGCATAGTTGAATCAAGCAGTGAAATCGGCTTCTCAAGAGGAACTTATTCAATCCTTTTGAAATGTCTGAACGTAAATTATTAAATTAGAATTATTATTGTAAATCGTTGAGTACTGTTAATTAAGCAGGAATGTTCGATCCGTTAATTAAAATAGGTACCTTAAACAGATTTGTTCAACCCTTTAAAATTCTCAGCCTATGAATCTTTGCTCCAAAACTCTTCAACTAAATACTAAATCGGCTTCTCAAGAGGAATGTATTCAGTCCTTCTGAAATGTCTGAACGGAAAGTATTAAATTAGAATCATTATTGTAAATCGTTGATTACTGTTAATTAAGCAGGAATGTTCGAATAGTCAATTAAAATAGGTACCTTAAAAACATTTGTTCAACCCTTCAAAATGCTCAAATTATGAATCTTTGCTCCAGAACTCTTCAACTAAATACGCATTCTTTGTTAAACCCTTTAAAATGCTCAACTTATGAATCTTTGCTCCAAAACTCTTCAACTAATTATAAATTCTATCGGGAATCATCGAATACTTTCGAAGGTGCAGGATAAAATCCTTGAATATTTGACTTGTTGCAATTGTATTTGAAAAAAAAAAATGCATACCATCCCATAAAGTTTCCTGTACTGAATGTCCAGTCCAAAGTCTTCGACTAACCATGAAATCCTTAAGGCGATGTGAAAGTGACGTCAAAGAGGTCTCGTTTATGAATCTTTTCATCGAACAGGGTGTACCGAATCGTTTCAAACTTGAAGGCTATGAGGAAGGTCCTGACCCACATGAAAATTCAATTTTTTGACAATTTTTTTGTAGATATTTTCAAAAATTTCTTATAAAAACTGAAATTTCATGACTTTCAGGACGTTCCTTATAGTCTCCATGTTCACATTATAAAGTTTGAAACGATTTGGTACACCCAGTTTGGAGAAAAGTTCTATAAACGATTGGCTCCTCAGATGCCACTTTCACATCCCCTTAACGAGTCATTATGTGCTTTCGTACGTACAGTAATGAGGTCTTAGATACTTGAATTATGCAACGAAATTCGCGTCTCTAAAGGAGCATGCACATTTAATCCTTGGCAATTCCTTGTTGCATGGATTCCAAAACTATTCAACTGAAGATGAACTTTTCAACAAATCATAAAATGTGTTCAAGCCTAGAGCAATGTCTGAGATACTTGAACCTCACAATGAAATTCGCGTTTCAAAAAGAACAAATATTTTGCCCCCAAAATCCCTAGTACAGGGTTGTTCGAAAACTCTTTAGCTAATTTCACATTCCTCAGCGAATCAAGTGCTTTCAAATAAATCCTTAGAAATTCCGAAATTCTATAATCGCCCAATGAAATTCGCGTCGCAAAAGAAATACACACGTTTTATTCTCTAAAACCCCCTAATACAGGGTGCCTAATCGGAAACTCTTCAGCTAATAAAAAAATCCTCAAGATACTATGAAGTATTATCAAACGTCCAGCAAGAATGTTTCAAATACTTGAATCCTCCTTGCTCAAAAACTCCTCGAATGAACAACAATTTCTTGGCAAATCATAAAATGCTTTTAAGTATGAAGCAAGAAGGTTTCAAACACTTGAATCGCCAAATGAAATTCGCGTCTGAAATGGAATACGAACATGCTATCCCCGAAAACCGTCTGCTACAAGGTTCCTATCTTAAAACTATTCAGTTAAACATAAATTTCTCAGCAAATCATCAAGTGCTTCCAAACGCACCACTAGTAATTCTCAAATTTTTCAATCCTCCAATGAAGTTCCCGTCGAAAAAGGAATGGATACGTAATCATAAATTCCCCAGTAAGTAATCAAGTGCTTCCAAATGCACGGCAAAAAATTCCCAAATCCTTAAACCGTCGAATAAAATTCGTGTCACAAAAGAAATACACACGCACCATTCTCTAATACCATCTAATGCAAGTTGCTTAATCAAAAACTGTTCAGCTAATAAAAAAAATCCTCGAGATACGATGAAGTATTATCAAACAAGAATGTTTCAAATACGTCAATCCTCCTTATTCGAAAACTCCTCGAATAAACAACAATTTCTTGGCATATTATAAAATGCTTTTGAATATGAAGCAAGAAGGTTTCAAACACTTGAATCGCCAAATGAAATTCGCGTCTCAAATGGAATACGAACATGCTATCCCCGAAAACCGTCTGCTACAAAGTTCCTATCTTTCCTCCAATGAAATTCCCGTCGAAAAAGGAATAGACACGTAATCATAAATTCCCCAGTAAGTAATCAAGTGCTTCCTAATACACAGCAAGAAATTCCCAAATCCTTAAACCGCCCAATAAAATTCGTGTCACAAAAGAAATACACACGCACCATTCTCTAATACCATCTAATGCAAGTTGCTTAATCAAAAACTGTTCAGCTAATAAAAAAAATCCTCGAGATACGATGAAGTATTATCAAACGTCCAACAAGAATGTTTCAAATACGTCAATCCTCCTTATTCGAAAACTCCTCGAATAAACAACAATTTCTTGGCATATTATAAAATGCTTTTGAATATGAAGCAAGAAGGTTTCAAACACTTGAATCGCCAAATGAAATTCGCGTCTCAAATAGAATACGAACATACTATCCTCTAAACCGCCTGCTAAAGGGTTCCTATCCTAAAACTATTCAGTTATACATAAATTTCTCAGCAAGTGATTAAGTGTTTCCAAACGCAACGTTAGTAATTCACAAATTCTTAAATCCTCTATTGAAATTCGCGATTCAAAGGGAATAGGAACATGCTATTCCCTAAAATTGTCTGCTACGGGGTTCCTATCTTAAAATGATTCAGTTAAACATAAATTCCCCCGTAAGTCATAAAGTGCTTCCAAACGTACCTCTAGTAATTCTCAAATTCTTAAATCCTCCAATAAAATTCGCGTCTCAAATGGGATACGAACATGCTATTCTCTAAAACCGCCTGCTAGAGGGTTCCTATCCTAAATCTATTCATAACATCAATTCATCAATATCAAAACAAATTTTTCAGCAAGTTATCAGGTGCTTTCAAACGTACCGCAAGAAATTTGCGTCGCAAAAGGAGTACACACATTCCGTCCCCTAAAATCCTCTGATGAGAGTTCCTATTCCAATATTATTCGGTTAAACACGAATACCTCAAAAAATGCGCAGCAAAATTTGTCAAACACTTAAACGTTGAATGAAATCATCGTCGCAGAAGTGGTTCTTACATTCAACTTCTTGAAACCCCAGCTATAGGGTTCCTATTCTGAAACTACTCAGTCGAGCATGAACTTTTAAGCGCGAATTCCAAAACTCTTGAACCGTTCAATGACATTCGGGTCTGAAAAGGACTCAAGATTACCCACATTCCACCCTTTACAATCCCATGCTACTAAGTTTCTATTCCGAGACTGTTCAGCTAAATACGAATTCCTCAGCAAGTCACTAAATACTTTGAAACATATGGCATGAAGGTTTCAGACGTTCGACTTGCCCAATGAAATCTGCGTCGGAAAAAGAGTTCCCACATTAAACTCCCCAAAATCATCTGCTGCAGGGTTCCTACTCCAAAACTCTTTAGTTAATTCCCCAACGATTCATCAAGTGCTTCCAAACGTACAGCAAGAAATTCTCAAACGTTTAAGGGGATATGAAAGTGGTATTTGAGAGGACAATCGTTTATGAAACTTTTCTCCGAACTGGGAGTACCGGATCTTTCCAAACTTTACAACGTGAATATGAAGACCATAAGGAAGGTCCCGACATGCATGAAAATTCATTTTTAACGAACAATTTTTAAAACATCTGCAGACGAATATTAAAAATTTGAAATTTCATGGATGTTAGGGCCTTCCTTGTAGCCTCCATATTCACTCTGTAACGTTTGAGACAATTCGGTGCACCCAATTCGAAGAGAAGTTTCATAAACGTCACCTCGTTGACGTTACTTTCCCAGCACCTTAAGGTGATATGAAAGAAGATATATACATAACAAAAAGTCAAAGTATTTATAAAACTTTTCTCCAAACTGGGTGCACCGATTGTCTAAAACTTTAACACGTGATTATAGAGACCCAAAGGAATAACGCGCTACTCGTGAAGTTTCTTTTTTCGAACAAAATGTACTTGTCTCGGACAAGAACCAAAAAAAGATATATCGTTTTCTTCAAAAAATGAAATTTCACGGGCAGCACGTTCTTCCTTAGAGCCTCCATAATCACGTGTTACAGTTTCACATGATTTAATGCACCCAGTTTGGAGAAATGTTTTACAAATACTTTGACTTTTGGTATGTACATATCAGACTTTCGTATCACCTTAAATAGCCCAATGAAATCCGCGTCGCAAAAGGAGTCCTTGCGTTCAACCCCCTAAAATCCCCTGCTACGGATCTAGTTCCTATTGAAAAACTCTCTAGATAAACGCGAATTCCTTATCAAGTGAAATCGTCTTCAAACGTCCAGCAAGAACTCCCCAAGTCCTCGAGCCCTCCAATGAATTGCGCGCCTCAAAAGGGGTGTACCCTCATAACCCCCAAAAATCCGCGCATAGGGTTCCATTAGAAACCCCTTGGACTAAAGGGGAATTCTTGGACGCGTCGTCGAGCACCGTCGAATTCGATGGGCTCGATCCGCGCCAAGTACACTTCGGGTCTCGCACGTAAACGTCATTCCCCGGGATGGATGCGGAATAGATGCAAGATAGATGCACGGAAGTGGGGCGCGGGTCCGCGGGGGTGGCGTTCCAAGATTGGTACTCGCACCGACGCACTCCCGGCGTCGCGACGCGGTCTTTTACCGGGTTTCCGGGCGCCGTTTCTTCCGTCTCCTCGGAAAATCGGGTGACGCCGATGCGAACGTCCCGTCGAGCGCGTCTCGACGCCCTACGCTCGTCCCGTCCCGACGACTGACGTCGCTCGCTCCGAGCGGCGCACGAAAGCCCCCGGCCGGGCCGGCGCATGCGCACCGCGCGCCCCACGGCCCAACCCTGTTCCCGGCCTAATCGCTCATTCCCAATGTCATCCCCCTGATAACGCCGGCCGGAAAGGGCACCGACGCGGACCCGACGCCTCTACACCTGGCGCCGTCGTTTCGGTGCTCCTTGGCTTTGTGCTCAGGCCATGGAAGATAGACATATGGCGTCGCGACGCGGAGCAGACGCTTCGGCGTAAAATCGAAACTGGACGAAGCGAGGGCTAAGCGCTCGGACATGGGGCGAAACGACTTCTTGTACTTTGGGAAGTGAACTAAGGGTTTTGGCTGCATCAACGGTCTTAACCCTTTCGGTACGAGCGCCGGATATATCCGGCATCCATCCGATGACCTGTGTGTACGAGTTCCGGATATATCCGGCATCCATCTGATGATGTGTGTGTACGAGCGTCGGATATATCCGGCATCCATGTGATGATCTGTGTGTACGAGAGTCGGATATATCCGGCATCCATTTGATGACCTGTATGTACGAGTGCCGGATATACCCGGCATCCATCTGATGACCTGTGTACGAGCGCCGGATATATCCGGCATCCATGTGATGATCTGTATGTACGAGTGCCGGATATATCCGGCATCCATCTGATAACCTGTGTCTACGAGCGCCGGATATATCAGGCATCCATCTAATGACCTGTGCGTACGAGTGCCGGATATATCAGGCATCCATTTGATGACCTGTGCGTATGAGTGCCGGATATATCCGGCATCCATCTGATGATCTGTATGTACGAGTGCCGGATATATCAGGCATCCATCTGATGACCTGTGCGTACGAGTGCCGGATATATCCGGCATCCATCTGATGACCTGTGTGTACGAGTGCCGGATATATCAGGCATCCATCCGATGACCTGTGTATATGAGCGCCGGATATATCCGGCATTCATGTGACAGCCTGTATGCACGCGCTATGTGTGCATTTTCGGAGCGGCGCCTCGTATAGCGGGAGTGTCTCGGCGGACGTAGCGTTCGTACTGAAAGGGTTAATTGTTATCACCGATTTGGATCGATGCGGCTCGTATCAATTGATGGTGTTGAAAGTACTCATTTTTTAAACAGGTAAAGGGGTGAAATGAAACGTTGAAATGAAACATTCAAGCGGGTTATTAACCATACTTTTAGGGACACGTTGTGCTCAGGCCACGGAAGATACACATATGGCGTCGGGACGCGGAGTCGGAGCTTTGGCGTAAAATCGAAACTGGATGAAGCGAGGGCTAAACTTTCGGACATGGGGCGAAACGACTTCTTGTTCTTTGAAAATTGAACTAAGAGTTGGCTGCATCAACGATCTTAATTGATGACCGATCTGGATTGAGGCGGCTCGTATCAATTGATGTTGCAAGTACTCATTTTTTAAACAGGTAAAGGGGTGAAATGAAACGTTGAACTGAAACATTCAAGCGAGTTATTAACCATACTTTTAGATACACGTTGTGCTCAGGCTATGGAAGATATACATATGGCGTCGGGACGCGGTGTCGACGCTTCGGCGTAAAATCGAAACTGGCCGAAGCGAGGGCTACGTGCTCAGACATGGGACGAAATGACTTCTTGTTCTTTGGGAATTGAACTAAGGGTTGGCTGCATCAACGATCATAATTAATATCACCGATTTGGATCTAGGCGGCTCGTATCAATTAATGGTGTTGAAAGTACTCATTTTTTAAACAGGTAAAGGGATGAAATGGAACATTCAACCGGGTTATTAGCTATACTTATAGGTACACATTGATGAAATTATTTATCGTTTAACATTTGAAAAACTTTTGAGGTATGTTGCATTATAAAGGTCAAGTGAAACACGTCGAGGAACTTCATCGACGTTGATAAAAAAGATTTTTCTAAATACCTACGTTGTCGACGTTCGTTCTTATATCGACAGCTGTGTGGAATTATATTGGGTATTGTACTAAATGGCATCCTCCACCTGTCGTTTTCGTACAATAATTATAAAAAAATCGAAGTAACACTCCAGAAACCCTCTGGATTCATGCTTTCTGGGGCCCTAATTGACTGCAGAGACTCCCTGCGTCATCTGTGGTTTCCAAGTGAATTACATTTTCACTCCGAGACCTCTTATTACCATCTTTTTAGCATAGAAGCGCATAAGACACTTTTTTTGCCTTTATCCCGTTCAAATGCGAGTTTATCGATTACCAGAGTGTTTGAAATTGTCGTAAAATTGTCCTGACCCTCTCGTTTCTCATATGAAAGTCTTCGATAATTGTAAATTGATCGAAATATGAGAGCTCGACGCCATTTTGGTTCTGGTCTGGGCTAAGTTAAAAAATTAAAAAAAAAAAATCCCAATTTTGAACGTGTCAGGACAATTCTTAGATGATCACGAGTGATGTGTCAAAGTTTCGGACAATTTGGTCTAATACCCTTAAAGAAAAGTGTTGTATTCGAATCGACTGATTTGAAGGGGGTTTCACTTCACCTTAAGGATTGTAAAAGTATATCTTTGTTTTGGGCGACCTGGATGACCGTCTTCCGCGCGTCGTCCGTCAAGACTGCCTCGACGAGCGATCGAGGCCGTTAACTACGCGTTTTTTGGAAACGTTAGGTGGGGAGGAATTACGCGTCTCCAGCGTTCGGCAACGTCGCCGAATCGTTCGCTTCGTTTCGCGTCCTGCAATAGCTTATCTGATTATTCGTTTTAAAAACGAAGCGTTCGAAGAAGTACGTATACATCGCATTTTGTTATGGCGTCGCTATTTTGTTTGAATACTGAAACTGTGAAAATCCAAGTGACAATTTCCTCTAAGGTAACTTACAATTAGGGCAGTAAGGCTCATGTGGGTAACACGGCCCATGTTTATTATTCCCTATAGAATAAAAGTTCCAAGTTTGTGACTTGTTATGCCAGTCAGTAGCACAATCAAGAGTCTATTCCCACTGAACACCAAAGATAACAGTTATGTAACTTAAAACTAACAAATAACATAACGTTTGTTACAATGTAATAACCTAACGGTTACGTAACATAGAGCTAACTAGTTACATGACATTTGTTACAATGCAGTAACTTAACAGTTATGTAACATGGAGTTAACAGGTTTCATAACATTTGTTATTATCATATCTATATAAATGTAGCATAACTTTGTTATTCTCATCTTACATTATGTTACTGTCCTGATATTACTGTGTATATGCAGCACATATTTGTAACAAAACGGAACTACATTGGTGCTGTCATTTCTTTTATTACATCATCTTTATCGTCATTATCATAATTCATCGTCAAATGTCATAAGATTAATATATGTCATATTTTGTTTACTACTCGTATGAAAAATGTGACTAATTCATACGCGCATACACATTATCAGTCATCGTTTGCTAGTCGAATGAAATCCTAATTGTCTTTAAGTAAAATCCAATAGTTTATCGTTACATAATTTCATTGAAAGTCTGATTTGTCATTTAATATCTAACTATTGTCAAGTACCAAAAAATAATTAAAAATCAAAAAGTTATATAATTTTGGATAAAATTGCGTGGTTTTTTATTAAATGTATGAAAAATTAATATCATTTTAAGGTAACTGAAATGATAACATTAATATAACATGTTACATAACATGTTACCTTACTGAGTGGGAAATAATAACTAACATCTAACTTCCATGTTACTTTTATGCTACATAACATGTTAGTTTCGAAAACGTAACATTGACCCAACAGTTATATAACAGTGTTCACTGGGTGGTTCTCTCTCTCTTCATCTCTCTCTATTTCTCCCAACTTATTATATAGATACATTAAGAATTACCACTACATGTTACTAACACGTTATCGATAAGAGGAACAAGAAATCTCGTTTTCCGGGACATAGGAAATGAAATATGTCCGTCACGTAGTGGCATTTTCCGTACAAAACTGGACTCGTTGACCCTATATTAAAAGTGCATGTAGCAGTGAGTTTAAATTCCTCCATGTAGCTGCCACGAATATTCACCGAAAGGAATTCTCTTGGTTTCAATTTTGCGCCAGAGCAGCGACTCCGCGACGAAATATGCATACAGCTCCTTGGAGTACTTCATCTCTAAAGACCAAGAAACAGGAAGACAAATGGCGGCTCTCGGGTATTACATTTTCTGGGTCGACTATCGCGCAGCGTCTTCGTCACCATGCTTGGCATTATTATCAGCAATACGATTAAATAAACGTGTTTCGTAGCAATTATCCATCTGATATGTAATGTTAAAGGCTTAACTTTGATACTATTCAATTAACACGAATGTATCGTAAGGTAACTTAGGGTAATAAAGCCCACCATTATTTAACAGGCCTGTAAAAGCTAAAATATAAAGTATTTTGGGAAGGGGAAATGAGCAGGGTGAACGATATTCATTTCGGTCACAAAAAATATATATAAAATACAATTGTGAACATAATCGTAATTAAAAAAATTGTAGTATGATGCTACCGGGCTTTGTTACTTTGTTACTTTGTTTTTGTGGGTAGTAAAGCCCATGGACATCGGCACTCTCTACTACATCCTACCGAAGACCGTTTACTTCATACATTTCACTGTAATAATTGATTTCATTTACCATCCTTGCTTCTTTAACTTGAATCTACACGGTTTGAATTTGAATTTGATCTACCCAACACGTTGAGCGTAGGTAGCGTGGAAAATTTGTGATATATAAAATGGCGTCTGATCAGTAAACATGTTGAGTGAACGTATCCATTCAGCAGATGAGCGCTAACCGATCACTCAACAGTTGTCTCCTCTGAATGCACCCGTTTACCCAACAGTTACATAATAGTGTTCACTGGGTAGGGGTTATCTTATGATATAGTGTACCATACATTTGTTAATTACTATTGTATTAAATAATGACATCGAAAAAGTACGACGCGTGAACAAAGCATAACGATTAGCGACATCTGGGAGCCTCGGCTAGTCTGAGTACTTCTCTTTGTAGTCGATGAAACTATTCACATCTAGACGTTGATTCATTGTTGAGTGGATGGTCCATAAATCCAAAGCGGAATAATTCCTCTCGAGGAATATTTATGACGAGCCCATGAGGGATTTCAATTTAGTATTCCATTTTAATCCCAGATTTTTATTTAAACTTTGTTTCAGTCAGTTTTATTATCGGCTAAACAGTTATTACGGCACAGAATAATATATTTAACCCCTGCGTGATTTATTATGTCTGAAAGGACGCGATATAGACCCCATGAAAGTAGATCACGTAGTTTTATATCCAGGTCGGGAAATTTCGCCAAATTTTTCAGACGGCAGGCGATCACTTTGTCCATACCATTTTTATTTTATAAAGCTACCATCGCGATATAATGCAGCAAAATTTTGTTAAACATAACCTCGAAGATCAACTCTTACCTCAGGTTAAAAGCACCAGCATTCATTCTACACAGGAAAAATTTGTAGTTGTCGTTACTAGAAAACTTAAATTTTTTTGAGTGAAATACGATATTACTCCCATTTTTTCTGTTGCAGTGAAAACAAATATTTTCTCACCAGAACAGGAAATAGTCACGTCAACTAAAGCTTTAACAATATTCGTATAACTACAGTAATCATACAAAGTATACCAAATTTTAAGAACAGAATATTTCAATGGAAGTAAATTCCATTGAACTTCCATTGAAATATTCTGTTCTTAAAATTTGGTATACTTTGTATGATTACTGTAGTTATATTCACTGGAAGTATACTCATACGACTTATCATCACTATTTCAATGCTCGCCAAATAAAATGTTGTTTTCAAATTGAGTTTCTAATTTTATTTATATGGTTAGATTTAGTTTATATAGATGAAATAGAAAACTGAACATTTTCCCAGACATTATTCCGAGGCAAAACAAATTTTTTGGAATGGATGTACTTGTATGATGTGGGGGCAAAATATACTATGACATTTGGGAAAAATAACTGATTAGAGTTTCAATAGCATGAAAGTACTATTGTATTTGGCAAAGATAATTGATTTCCATTGTTGAGCTATTTTTGTAATTGAAGTCGGAAATAAAAATGTATTTGGCAAAGTTTTTTTACACCGAAGGTGTTTTTTAAGAGATTTCACTTCTTTTTTAATATCTATAACAAATCCATCAATTATATCAAGAACACACCTCATTTTCTTAGTATTTCAATAATATAATTATTATAAAATAAGACTTTTCATATTGTCTATTTTATTGTTATTAAATGTAACAATTCTTTATTATCATTATCATTTTAAGTATGGATTTTAAATTAAAACTACGAATCGTTTGTATAATATAATAATATCAATATAAGAAAAGTATGGATGCCAGTACCCCAACTGGAAAGTATTCATGATAAAACAGGTATCGAAAGAAAACTACAAATTATTCGTACCGTAGACATGAGGAAAGTATCAAGTTATCAGTACACAGAGCTGGAAGTGATAATGTTGAAACTGGTATCAATATATTTGTTATAATTCATTTTTAGTTTTCTTTCGATACCAGTTTTAATATTAAATCTTTTACTTCTACGGTATAATTAAATTTTCTTCTGATACCGATTTTAACATTAACACTTTCAGCTTGGTGTACTAGTAATACAAGGGAAGTATCGAGTTACAAGTACACCAAACTGAAAGTGTTAATGTCAAAACTGGTATCGAAAGAAAACTGAAACTAGTGTAGAAAGAAAAATGAAACTGGTGTCGAAAGAAAAGTAAAACTGGTGTCGAAAGAAACTACAAATTATTATAATACAGATAGAATGAAAGTGTCGAGTTACTAATACACCAAACGGAAAGTGTTAATGTTAAAACTGGTATCAGAAGAAAATTGAATTATTATATATAATGTAAAGGTAAAAGAGGAGTCGAGATATAATCTAATATCATTTGGTATCAGTTTGGAAGGATCGATACCAGAAATCACTAATGGAAATGTGTCGATCGATGTGAAACTTAGAAAAGAAGATGATACAAGTATTAATAGAAAGTTATGAATAAACTGCATATTATCTAATTTAATATCGGTATAAGCAAGGTATCAGTGTGGAAGGATCGATACCAGAACGAAATATTTATAACCTAAAAATGTCATCAATTTCTAACCTGAAAAAATATAATGTTATCGATCTCAATAATTCGAAAAGCATCCATTTGTCATTATATAGAAGAAACGACGCGTCAACACGTCGAGGATGAAAACCAATCAGAACTGCAACGAATGTGACCACGAGGTTAAGCGCAATTCTGATTGGTTTTTCATCCTCGATGCGTTGACGCGTCGTACTCGGTGTGATCGTCGATCGTTGCAGGGCTGAGCGCCGCAGTTCATTATCATTCCGCGAGGGGCGCCATCGAATGTCGTACAAAAAGTCGTATGAGGGTTGACCTATCATGTGAGTGCGAAAATGGTAGTTCGTGACTGGAGGGACGACGATGACGATATGAGAACAACGATTCTGAGAGTGCCGAAAACTTTATCGTGCCATATCTTTACGTACATAGCAGCAATCAGAGTCGGGTAAATTTTAAAAAATTCCTGATTTTTTACTGAATTTTTTGAGTTGATCGAAAGTTTATTTCTTTATCTGTAGCAAAGAAGAAATTATATTTTCATTTCCCCCACTCCTGAAATCCTGATCCTTACTGTATATAACTCTGTAGCGTCTCGCTCGAACTCAACGCGCAGGGCGCGTTTCTCGCATCGCTCAACGCTACGAGTTTCTCGCTCAAAAATGTATTTGGTTCGAAACTCTACCGAGTTTCTTGATGATGCCGCGAAGGGTCGCGCGGTTCGAGTGCAAGTACGCTCGTACCGTTAGTGTAGTCGAATTGATTTGTTAACTAATCTAAATCTAATTCTTGGATCAGTCGAGGACGATCCCAGGCGCAAGAGCGAAATTTGGGAAATTTCCGCGATCGGCCGCGATCATAGGATCCTTACAAAGTTGAGCAACGTTGGCCGGGTGACCGCTTATGGCTCGTGTCCATGTACAAGTAACTTACTACATTTCTTGCTAGAGCAGCTAGAATTTACGGGTACACTACCAACAAATTTGCGCAAGATCACTTCCAAAACCGTGTACACTATGGCAAGAACTGTCTGGGAGCAGCTTGTAAGTTTCATTTCCACACGAATCGTTAGGAACACTGTCCGATGACATGTTCACAACCAACAGCTACTACATCCTCCAAGAAGCAACCGAATATTTAGAAGAAAGACATAACACGTTTCTGGAAATCAGCTATAAATGTTCCTGAAGATCCTTTAGGCTAAAATAGACATTAGACAGCACTGCATACTGTCGTCACTAACACAGGACCTCAACACCCATCTTCCACGTGGGTGCAAGAGGGACAAAGAGCAAAGATATGTTTTCGTCTTTGTTTTACTGACTTTACCCGGCCATAATAATTCTGGTGAATAAAAGTATCATGAAAATCCCCATGAAAAACCGATTGCTCTCCAATCCTAACCATAGACGTTGGATACGTGGACCCTAAAAGCCCAATCATTCCTTCGATATTCTTGGAACTACAATAAGATTTAGAGATGGCGAACAACGGATGATCCTTTCCCATTTGCTGTCGGATAGCCTGTTGCTTGATTGCGGTACGCAAAGATTTTGCAAAATCAGAGGGAAAGGAAAAGAATGTGCCTTGTTTGTCTTTCAAACTTCTTGCCGAAAACTTGAGTCGGTATTCGGGGTTCATACATTCTACGCCCGTGATCCTAACAGGACACCGTGACACCTGACGATCAGCGTTTATTCGAATGCCTCTTGTATTTGGAGACGGAGCACTCGAAGAAGTCTATGTACTCCGTATCTCGTTGTGAAGTCGTTGGCCGGCGTAATATTGGAGTCGAGCGAATTCCTTCTAGGATACGCATGGCAGCGACGCAGAGGAATTTCAATTCAATTGCACAAAGAACTTGCCATGATAGTCCTAATTATTAAAAAAGTAATCACTGTAAAATATAGTTACTCATTAATCAGCCATTATATTATTAACAATGGCGATTTATGGTGGGGCAACAAAGCGCGGCTCGATGGTCAGCCAAAAAAATCAGCATCGAAGGCCTATTATTTATTTGAGTACTTATCATTGAAAACGAATGTCTTAAAGTAATCTAGGAATATAAGGATATGCGTACATAGAATATATCTTGTAACGTTTGCGTTTTAACGCAAATTGATGTCGAACGAATTATTCGTAGAATATTTAAGCTGAAGTGAAACCCCTTTCAAATCGGTCGAGCCGAATAAAGACACTTTTCTTTTTAAGTATCAAACCGAACCGTCTGTAACTTTGATATCCAGTTATTGAAGGCTGCAATATGAGAAACGAAAGTGTCAGGACAAATTTACGGCAATTTTAGAACACTCTGGTAATCGATAAACTCGCATTTGCACGGGATAAAGGCAAAAGAAGTGTCATGCACTTCTATGCTAAAACGATGTCATACGAGGTCTCGGAGTGAAAATTTAGTTGATTTGGAAATCACAGATGGCGCAGGGGGTCCCTCTGCAGTCAATTAGGGCTCCAGAAAGCATGAATCCAGAGGATTTCTAGAGTTTTACTTCGATTTCTTGATAATTATTGTACGAAAACGAAAGGTGGAGCATGCCATTTAGTACAATATCCAATATAATTCACCATAGCTGTAATATAAACTCGAACGTCGGCAACGTAGGCATTTAGAAAAATCTTCTTTATCGACATTGATCAAGTTAATCGACGCGTTTCACTTCACCTTAAACGTTCAGCCAAACCGTGAAATGGCCCGATGTATGACCGACAATTTTGTTGTTTATGGCACACGCTATTTAACACGGAATTTAATTCGTAAGGCAAGGGGTTAACTTGAAATAAAGTAATACGCTTATTCAACCGTTATGTAATAATAAAGGTTTGATGTACCCGAGTTCCACCGATTGGCCCAGAAAAGGTTACAACTGGGGGTTGCCATTTATCCGAACGTTTGTTGCGTTTAGAAACGAAGCACTTGAGGTAATCCCGTGCACGTAAAGGCGTACATATGTATCATGAAATCAATAAGGTTCGTGTGGTATCCGATAGAGTTCGCAGAAGCGAAAAAGTTGCAGGAACTTTTTGGTTATCTCGTATCTCGTTGCGAAGTCTACGCCTCGACGCGAGTCGACCTGGAACGAATTTTTACCGGAATATTTATGGCACCAACGTGAAGGAATTTCAATTCAATAGTACGGAGACTTCTCTTCGATAATACCATCTTGCTGTTCATTATTTTAATATGTGCTCGTCTATGTTTCTTCAATTTCTATGTCGATATTAACGCCCGCCCGAAAGGGCGCAACGCAGAAATATGTCACAACGGTCGGCCCCGAAAGAACAACACCTGGGGCCCGCCATAGCCATTTGTCTGAATGCTTCTCATCTTCGGAGGTGAAGCACTCGAATTTATTCATGCACGTCTATGTCACTGTACAGTCGCTGTCGCGACGCGAAATCGAAATCGAACGAATCCGTAGGATATTCACGACAGCGACAGGAACTTCATTTCAATACTACACTGTTAAAAATGTCGGTAAATATCAAACAATTTAATACACTAACAAGGAATCATTCCCAAGTGTCCGCCCTCGATCTTATTGATTTTCATATNCCTTGGGGGGGTGTAGCATTGCTGGACAATATTGTGTTTTCACCGTCCTTATACGGAATACGTTTATACCAAGTTTCGTCGAAATTCCTCCACTGCTTCTACGAAAATTATTATAAAAACTGAATTTTTGCCAAACTTTGGGGGGTTGTTTCACCTCTTAAATGTGGACCATTGCAGATATAAAAAAACACGTGTCTCTTAGATTTTTGTGTTCTTCAACATATGTGGAAATCCTCATTATTTACGGGATAACAATGCACGTGAATTTATATAATAATAATTAAACTTTGCAAACCTGTTTCAAAACTGTATCTTAGTGATGCATAGTTTTACTCTGAATATGATTGCTAGCAGTGTGCAAATTTTAAATAAGAAAAAAGGAAAGGTTTGCAGCTGACATGTTAATAATATGATTAATCTGAAACTAATGAAACTCTGTACTGAAAATGATATTAAGTACGCACTGCACCGATAATATCAGATTTATACAAAATTTTAATTTTTTTCTATACACTATAAGCATCTGTGCTAAATTGTGCATCCTTTCTTGGTTATTATTACACATTTTCTCTCCGATGTGCAGTACTGCAATTGTTGGTAATCAAATTGTGATCCATTTTAATTTTTTTTCTATACACTATAAGCATCTGTACTAAATTGTGCATCCTTTCTTAGTTATTATTATACATTTTCTCCCCGATGTGTAGTACTGCAATGGTCGGTAATCAAATTGTGACCCTGTAGCGACATCTGTCGTCGCATTGTCGAACTTGATAATACTGAAATACGCTACGGCGACTGCGCAGGATTACGCGCGAAAATTTAACTTATTTAACACAAACTGTAACATTATGTTCTAATACAAGATTATTAAGTGTTAATTTAGTTTGTAAACAGGAAATAATAGATGTGTAGAAACTTGTTCTAGAAACTACTCTCCATGTAACGCAAACACATCATCGAATGCATCGCGGGTAGCGCAGCCGAAGGAAGTGATGTAAATTGCTACATAATTGCTCCACGGAATGCCTGATTCATTCAATGACGCCCGGATGTGCCATAATTCACTCTAAGCACTGTAATTCGTAATGCCGGGGCAGGCTCGTACGATTAAATCGTAATTTCAATTTGCAGGCACTGTGCACGAGAAACCGATGCGAGTCTGTATCTCGTCGGACGAGGAAACGGCGTAAATTATGAGATTGCGAACCCCTTGGAATTATGTACAATTAACGACATTTTAATGTGAAGTAAAACACCCCTCAAATCAGTCGATTCGAATACAAAACTTTTTTTAAGGGTATTGGACCAAACTGTCTGCAACTTTGACACATGATTCGTGATCACCTAAGAATTGTCCTGACACATTCAAAATTTGGATTTTTCAAAAAAATTGTTTAACTTAGCCCAAACGAGAACCAAAATGGCGTCGAGCTCTCATATTTCGATCAGTATATATTATTGAAGGCTCTGATATGAGAAACGAAAAGGTCAGGACAATTTTACGACAATATAGAACACTCTGGTAATCGATAAACTCGCATTTGAAAGGGGTAAAGGCAAAAAAGTGTCTTATGGGCTTCTATGCTAAAAGATGGAAATACGAGGTCTCGGAGTGAAAATTTAATTGACCCAGAAATAACAGATGGCGCATGGGGTCCTTCTCCAGTCAATTACGGCCCCAGGAAGCATGAATCCAGATGATTTCTGGAGTTTTACTTCGATTTCTTTGTAATTATTGTACGAAAACGACAGGTGGAGTATTCCATTTGGTACAATACCCAATATAATTCGACACAGTTGTCAAAAACGAACGTCGGTAACGTAGGTATTTAGAAAAATCTTCTATATCGATTTCGATCAAGTTCCTCGACGTGTTTCACTTCACCTTAATTATCTTAAGGTGAAGTGGAACCCCCTTCAAATCAGTCGATGCGAAAAAGACACCTTTTTTAAGGGTATTGCATCAAACTGTTGGAAACTTTATATATGTGACTCGTGAGCACTTAAGAATTATCCTGACCCTTTCAAAATTTGGGTTTTCGAACAAAAAAAAAATTGTTCGACTTAACCTAGACCAGAACCAAAATGACGTCGAGCTCGCATATTTCGATCAATATACAATTATTGAAGGCTCTGATATGAGCATCGAAAGTGTCAGGACAATTTTACGACAATTTAGAACACTCTGGTAATCGACAAACTCGCATTTGAACGGGATAAAGGCAAAAAAGTACGTCGGTAACGTAGGTATTTAGAAAAATCTTCTATATCGATTTCGATCAAGATCTTCAACGTGTTTCACTTCACCTTAACGGCGTTCACCACCAAAGTGGGGACGATGACTTCCACCGCTAGATGGCATTAGCATCGAATTCGGTGGGAGGTAACCAAAATGTACTTTCTCGCTCGGGTGAGGGAGACGCGACGCATAATGGGCGGTGTTTAGCAACGGGCGAAAAATGTGTGCGTATTTTGCACGTATAGGACTCACAATGGCTAGACGCCTCTGGACTAGGCGCCGAAATGTGTGTGACCCCCGGCCGCACGCACACGCCAGTTGGATGCTCCGCCTAGAGTCTGCCGACTCTAGGCAAGGGTTGCTAAGGAATGCCCAAATTCCTCGCGAGAAATTCGAAAATACTGAAAAAGGTGCTCCACGGGAACAACGATTTTGAGCGTATTTCTCAACCGCTCGAGCTCAACGAGTGCTCGTTTTAAAGATAAAATGTTGACGTGTGTTTATATGGGAGCGATTTTCGATAAGTGGTCATTTTCATAGAAAAAAGTGCAACGACATAATTTCAATGCCCTTTTAACTAGGAAGGAAAAAAATTCAATTATCTTTTTTGAAAACCGAACTACTACATTTGCGAATGTAACACATAATTAGCCTGTAAGGAGGGCAAAATATTAAGATAAAGAAATTACAGGTTTTTAAAGGTAGGGGTCCATCAACTCCACGTACTTTGAATTATGGAAAATTGTATGGAGCTCATGCTATCGATACAATAAAATCGACAAAAGCACCACATTATTAAACACTATACTGCGTATATTCACGTAGAACTACGTCCTGATGGTGCCAGAAAAAGAAATATTGTTATGTACGCTACCATTTATAGGGGATCGAAACCGTGACACTGTAGGTTTTATGGTCATACATTGCAAGTATAGACAGATAATGCGAGAAGTAGGATCGGTAGAAGTATGACGGCTATATCTCATATTTTCGTAACATTCAATTTCTTAATGTACACCCCATACCTAGCTACAAACGGCCGGAATGGACACAGTTCTACGTCAAAAACCAACGTACAGAACTTGTATATTTTCAATAAAATTGTCTATCTAAATGATTAACAATGTGACAAAACTAGTCGTATCATTTGACCTGATTTAATAAGGATTCATCTTTCAACACGAGGCGTGGAAACTGTACATTTTGTTCGATCCACTTAGCCACCATGAGAAGTCGCTGTTCTTGAAGAAAGGGTGCCATGAGTTGCAGAGATATTGGCAACCCTTTATTAGAAATAGTTATAGGAACATTTACAGCTGGATGACCAGCCATATTGGCCGGCTGTGTGCAAAAGTCTTGAACGGAACACTGAGTCTGGTTATCAGTCGTTGTAAATTCCTGAATCGTAGGGGCATCGGATAAGGTTGTAGGCGTGAGCAGAATATCCACATTGGCTTGCCACGTTTTGTCAAAGTCCTGGGCTATAAGCCTGCGCACTCTCATTGCTTTGACGAAATAATCTTCGTAGTTCTCTGACAGGAGATAATAGTTGCCTGTTAATATTCTGCTTCTAACCACTTCATTGAAGCCTAAGCTTCTCGTCTTGGCATAAAGTTCCTCGGTAGAACTGTCTTCCTCGGCCCTTAGTCCAAACTCTATACCATCGTAGCGTGCCATATTGCTGGCCACTTCGCATTGATTTAGAACCGAATAACAGACTATGGAGAGGTCGGTATGAGGCAGGGACACTTGAACAATGGTTGCACCAGCTTCCTCCAACATCTGCGCCACTTTCCGCCAGCAAAGGTCCACTTCTTCGCTGAGTACCGGAGCGCGATACTCCTTTGGTATTCCAATTTTTAGGTCCGTCATTTCTGGACTGTTGGGTAGCTCAAATGGAATATAAGGTCTCTGCAAAGTCGTCGAGTCCAAGTGATCTGGACCGGCAACGGCATTGAGGACTAGAACGACATCGTCCACTGTCCGAGCCAGAATACCTGGCACATCCATAGAATTTACCAAAGGAATAAGACCGTGACGGGATACCAAACCATAGGATGGTTTCAGTCCAACAAGGCCACAGTAGGATGCTGGATTTCGTGTTGAACCTCCCGAATCCGATCCTAGAGCTGCGAAGCAGGACCCCGTGGCCACGGCTACAGCAGATCCTCCGCTACTTCCACCTGTAATAACATTGTCGTACAGATAAATTGCTCATTACCAGCATCGTTGAATGATAAGAAAACCGCGAGACTTGTAATTATTAACACTAAACAGAGTTGAGCGGGGAGATGTTTCACGCCATTATCGAAAGGGGCTTCCTAGCGCCGTGAAACTGCTTTCAAAGGGGTGAAATGTTCCCTGTCGGTGAAAAAGATCATGCCTATAGATTTCGAATACAGTACAGTACCGATAGAATGAAGTTATCGCCTTTTCGTATTCAGTATCGGGATCCATGTAAATTGGGAAAGAAGGCTATGAATACCAAATAAAGGTGTTATGTGTGGATGGTTGAGATTACGACGCAGCACCCACGTATACCCTGTTTTACCGATCACGATTTCGCCCCTTTGAAAGCAGTTCCAATTTTTGCAGGGGTGTAAAGGGCGTAGGGGGCGCCAGTGGTCCCGTCTCCCTTACAAATAATGGCGTGAAATATCTCCCCGCTCATCTTTGCATTAAAATTGTCGACAATTTATGCAATAAACGAAAATTTTCTGGGCGAAGCTAATTACCTGGGGCAGCTAAAATGTTTCTTGCTCAAGAAATTTCTTGGCTCCAGTAAAATTGATGTTGTACGAATCATTAGTGTTGCGACCCAAATGGTGGCAAGTTATAATATCAAGTGGAAAACCAACCCACCAAGCATACTATGTTGCAATTACATAACATTGGATTAACATGATATATAACGAATGTTATACAAAACATACATTAATATCATGTAATGACAAATTATTATCGTTTGGTAACATTGTTACAAACTTGTTAGGTTCGCAGTCATATAATATTAACATGACATATAACATGTTACCAATATGTTATGTATATGTTACATTACTCGTTTTATAGCAATGTTACATAGCTGTGTACGAAATGGTAATACAAATCTTACTTATATATTAAATGTTATATTACACGTTACAAACGTTATGTAACGTTTATATTATTGTTATGTATCCGTGTTTGGTGGGAAATGAACAGAATTTCATGTACGAAGTTAATGCAAGAACGAGTTCACCGATAACTGTTAGAGGTTCGCGAAAAATAATCAGAATACTATTAAATATAATTATTAAATATAATATTGGGTAATTCTATTAAATTCTAAATTATTACAAAAATATCATTAATTCTTTCAAAATCTTTTACTATTTAAAGTAAATCATCTTTCCATTCTAATACATTTACACGTAGAAAATGTAATGACAATGAGTCCTGAACAGACCTGGTGAAGCTGAAATAATTAAAATTGGGTATTGTTTGTAATTTTCGTTAATTTCATCCGATTTTATTTTGTTGATAGCAGATAAAGATCTATTCAGCCCAAAAATTTCTTTTCTCCTAAAAAGTAATTTTTTTGCTTAATGTATACAGGGTGCGACAAGTTTCCGCGATTTTCGAAAGCTGCACAAAAATGTATCCAGGTCAAAGAAATCAATTTTGAGCGTTTGTTATAAATTTCGTATTTTGAATATTATTATTGCTAGCTTAATAAATATTGTTAACTGATTAGTGATGTTGATTCATTAATTTATGAGACAGATGTGCTCTATTTAAAAGTATTTATAAAACTGTGAATTTTTGTCGCACCCCGTATACCTATGTCTACCCGACCAGTTAAATAACTGGTTTTTAAATATTAGTTCTATTTTTGTCCATTGAGTGTAATAGTCAATTTGGTAAGAACAATAGTAAAGGAATATGGTTTTTAAGTTATAATTAGGAAAAAAATTTCCTTTAATTTAACTTTAACATTTGTATTATTGCCAATTAAACTTATTACATAGAATATATAAAAAGAATTTAATTAAACTAATGAAATTTGTGCAATGAATATGATTTGTATTATCTGACAATATTCAAACAATACAAATGAAATGAAAATACCTGAAATTGCTTTGCATGTCACATTTACATATGGAATAAAATGATATTGGGAAATCATTTTTGTTTCCAAATTAAGACATTCGAGTGGATTATTTAATTGGTCAGATCACCCGTCACGGTAGAAATAGTAATAGTATGTATGTATCATGGAATAAACCGTGATCAAAAAGAGATAGATCTTACAAAATTGATTTAATTGTATATTATAGAAAAAATAGTGGAATCAATTGAGAAGAAATAATACTAAACAAAAATTTTCAAACTAATCACCTGAGCAGCTTGATAGTTCTAGCGTTAAATTACAAACTTACCTGCAATGTGCCAGTTGCTTTCATTATCAGTTTTTCCCATTTCATATGAAGAGTCCTTAGTCACGTACACATAATTAGATGCTACATCCGATCCCCACAAGTTCTTCGTTGGACCATAATACGAATCTACAGTACCAGAGCCCATTGCAAATTGATCGAGATTAGTTTTCCCGACTAATACAGCTCCTGCGCTTCTAAGTCTGCTATATACAGTAGCATCGTACGAAGGTACAAAATTTGACAGCATCAAAGAAGCGCACGTAGTAGGATGTCCTTCTACACAGAAATTATCTTTTACAGCTATCGGAATACCATCCAGCGGTCCCAGCATTTTCTTCTTTCGTTGCCTTTCATCGGATTCTTCAGCCTGCCTCTCCGCTTCATTTGTGGTCACGTTAATATATGCATTCAAAGGTTTTATAACCTGGGTCAATTTAACGGAAGCTTTGCAAACCTCCGAGGGTTGTATCTCACCAGCAGAGATCTTCTTACTTATTTGCTTAATTGGTGACGTTAGTAATTTGTTCATGTCTTCTCATACAGTGTCGACACTTTCTATTTTAGCGCGCTGCTACATAACCTAAAATTAAATGCCGGTAAATAGTAGAAGTTGTATATATACTTCAATTCAGTCAACACATTGCAGCCAATTACATTGTGCATACATACCTCTCGCATGGACAATGTAGTACAGTTGTAAAAGCAGCCGACATAGGAGCTTTAGTTGACATTTTTGACTTTATAGAAACTCGTACGACTTCCATCTACCAGTCGGGATACGAAATAATATCCATTAAGTAATCCCGTGATATTCATATATTTACCATCCGGGATATTATCATTTGAAAAGTTACACGTCGGAATATTACCATCAGGGGCATATTCTATGACTATTTTGTGACTGTATTTTTTAGAAAAGGGTACTTTACAGAAACTCGTACGACTGCCATCTACCAGTCGGGATAAAAAATAATATCCATTAGGTAATAACGTGATATTCATATATTTACCATCCGGGATATTATCATTTGAAATGTTACACGTCGGAATATTACCATCAGAGGAATATTCTACGACTATGTTGTGAGTGTATTTTGAAGAGAAGGGCAATCGCAACAAATCACTCGATTGGAATAGACATTTTTTTTTAAGGAAATTGGGCCGAACTGTCTGAAACTTTGACACATGATTCGTGAGCATATAATATTACAATTATTGTACAGAATTATAATTAATGTACACAAACAACATGTGAAGTATGACATTTAGTACAACACCTAATATAATTCGACAATTCGTCGATATAAACACCTTAAGATGATATGAAAGGTGTTCAGAAATTTAATCGACAGCGATAAATTAAAGTTCATCTATACCTTTCTTGGTAGTAATGCCGTTTTGAATACTCACGTGGTAATATAAGCTGGCGCTTTACGTTACCGACATTTATATTTATGTTGGTCTTTTACAGTCTGCGTTGAGAATTATACGAATTGAAGCGTTCCATATGTCATTTCGGTAAAGTAATGATAAAGAGATTGGCATGAAACTGTCGAAACCCCGTGAATTCATGACTGTTTATATTCCAACAGAACAAAGTCGCCATCTGTGATGCTTAGCTGCAACCAAATTTTTGCTCTAGAAACACGTGTTAGCCACGTGACAAACCAGCGTTCTCTTGCAATCGTTGGTGGAAGTATTTTCCATATTTTCCCTTGTGACTCTGTAATATTCCATTTCTACGGTATTCTAAATTGTCCAAGCAATGTTCTGAAACTTTTCATTTTCGATTCTAAGCCTTCAAGAAGCGTAAAACATCAAAACGTGCACAAACCGCGCTATATTGGTTCTAGTCCATGATAAATAAATAAATTTGTTTATGAAAAATGAAATTTCCTGAGTTTCAGGACGTACTTTCGGGCCTCCATGTTCACGTGGTAAAATTTGAAACGAATCAGTACACCCAATTCGGAGAATACTTTCCCCAATGATTTGATCTGTCAGATATTTATATAGGACAACTTTTTTATATCACCTTAACATTGACTGCATATCCATTGTATGTACAGGTAATCCTTCTATAACACGATAGATAGGTTCCTAGAAAATTCCGCGTTGGGTGAAACCGTGTTATATGAGACTCAGAGCCAGAGCAAAAAGGGGGGATTACGGTCCGAAAACCTATCAAAAACAAACTTTTTTTTTTAATTCCATATAAGCAACTTAATTTTTATTAAAAATATAAATGTATGTATAACACAAAACGAAAGAAAAAAACAAGAAATATTATTTTCATGTAAAGGCACTATAATTTATTATTCCTTCCCGCCATTATTTTAAGGTAATTTAGTTTTTAAATATGTTAAACAAAAATCATGTTATTCAGTGTTGTAGGAGTACAGTGTTGTACAAAGGTTTTCGCAATTTTCTTATTGTGTTAGAGCGAAACAGTGTATAGGGTACAGGGCTATACGAGGGTTCCCGCTATTTATCCTAGCGTATTAGAGCAGGGGGTCGACACTCCTTATGGGAGAGATGTAACGCTGAAGTTAGTTCACCTACTCCAAGCAAAGACTGCGGTGTCGTGATTTTTCAGTCTAATAGAAAGAGAAGAACAGAGAAAAAATTTTCTAACCAATAGCAAGAGACTCCAGGAGATGAAGCGGCGCAGCGTAGATGCGCATGAAAAGTGTCGGGAGGAGTGAACTGACGCGAACATAATCTCGATTAGTGGTGATTAGTGGGAATATTTTTACAGGTTTCGATCAGTTTCGATTACGTTGTGTATTAAATCGCGAACGTGAGTTTGTGAATGGAAGTGTGAGTGAAAGTGTGAATCAAGAACAGTTTGTGGTTTCTTACTATAAAAGAAACATTCCTGACTGATAGATCTATAGAATCTATGAAACTAATTATAACAAAATATTTTATATTAACACAATTTATATGACGGAAAATATTTATACATTCATAATAATTAATATTTTTATCTTATTAAATATTTGACCTTTTAACTAATGTTTAATGTCATTATTTCAGTTCTTACAATGATTTAAAACAGGCGTTGCGCTACTGACACTTTTGTTACTTCTTTTATGTTTAATATACCGTTTTCTTACATTTGTGTGTCAGTTTAAGCAACGTCTGTCTTGATCATTGCAAGTACTTTTTATATCCCAAAAATATCCCTTCGTTTAATAAATGAATTTGAATAGCCCGCCAAATATTTTAGTTCGCGAAGTTTTACTCCAACCGCAGATGGCGGTAGTTCATAAAGCGTTACACCCCAATACATGGCAGTGTCGACCCCCTGTGTTAGAGCGAAACCGTGTTATAGGATGCCGTGTTGTAGGAGGGCTACCTGTACTCCTAAATCCGGGATTTATCAGGTCCGGATACAGTAAATCGCATGTCTCCATAGCATTAATAAATACGCAGATTCAATTCTGAGTTTATCTTTATTATATCATTTATTATTAGTGTCTCGATCAGGGTTGGGTAATTCCCAATTCTTCGAGGTTTTTGACGTGTAGCACGTAACAAAGTAGTTTATCGGAGAAAATCGTAGAAAAGCAATAAATTACGTTTCCATTATGAAGAATGCCGCAGATGGAAGATATACGGCATCTGCTAGGTTATAAACGTCTTTTAGCACATATGTAAACACGGAGATATTTTAAGGAAAAATGAATTAATTTGGCGCTTCTATTAAAACTTGTTTAGGATTTTACGATTTTAATATGCCGGATTCCACAGATTCATGATATATGGACTCGCGAGGTAAACGTCTTTTAGCGCACATATAAACACGTAAAAATTGTCAAGAAATAATTAATTTGGCGTTTGTGTTCAAATTCTTTCGACTAAACCCTGTTTATTATCAAATTTCTAATTGGATTTGTTATTTTTTATTTAAAAATAGGAGGGCGTAATGTACTTTGCGCTCGCGTAGAAAACTAGGGACGTATTATATGTTGTAATCATAGAGCTTATAGACATGAGGTTTGTTCGCGTTGACTGCACTTTCTACCCTCGAGAGTAACGAGGGTACTACACTTTTCTTGAAAAGTGCACAAGGGTAGATACACTTTTGTCGATGTCCCGAACGCCAGAAACCTCACGAAAGTCCAAGATGAACGATTTAGTAAAGAGGTACGCGATTTTGAGGTTATCCGTATCGAATGATGCGGTGCGATGATCCGTATCGCATGATGATGAATACGAAAATGTAATGCTTCTTCTAGCTTTCCTTCTTGAGCCGTCTTCGTTTTCTTCAGATCCTACAATTCGTTCTATTACCTTGTAATTGTAGAAGATGAAAATTCCTTTCACGAATTTCAGATATTGAGGATCAACAAGGGTCAGAATATTATTGCAGTAAAATGAAAAACAATTTAACTCCAACAATGAAAAATTATAGTTTAGTTCATTCCAAACGCGGTTTCGTAGTAATACATAATTATTGTAAATTGTTTCAAACATTATGTACAAAACTAAAATGCTAAATCGTTCTATACATGAAGAAGATGCATTAATAATTACTTCTGTTTATATTACGTTGAGACGTTAGCATAAATTTTCTATTTTTCTGTTTGTTGGTCTCTTCAATTTTGAAATTTGCCGCCAAATTTGCGGGCTACGCTTCTTGCCCTCGCTCGGGAGCGAGGGTAGAAAGTGTAGAGAAAGTATACACTCGGGGTAGATGCCTTCGCAAAGCGAACAGCGATGTCTGCGTCACTTCCGTCAAAACGAACGCCAAAGTGTACACTTTTCGTAAAAGTGTAGGAAGTGTAGGCAAAACGAACAAACCTATGGAGAGGCCATAATAGGAGTGGAGGTCGGTTGAGGAGGTTAGACAGAGAGGTCCCTTTCTGACTCCAAGTGTTACCGGAAGTTCTTACCGCACAAGGG
Source organism: Orussus abietinus (assembly GCF_000612105.2). Taxonomy (NCBI): domain Eukaryota; kingdom Metazoa; phylum Arthropoda; class Insecta; order Hymenoptera; family Orussidae; genus Orussus; species Orussus abietinus. Next base: position 57,028 of record NW_019394675.1, read on the forward strand.
TAGCATATAATGTAGCATTTTTTTGTGACGAAAGGTACCGTACAGATACATAACCTCAAAACGGTTATGAAACGTATCAACTGCAATACCATTCAGAATAAATTTCATAGTGCATCTTTTCATTTGTAAGTAACAAAGAGTTAATGTAATATAATGTAGTGTAAGAATATGTTGTATAAAAGTTAGTTAATTATGACTGCGAAAAAAAGGAAGATCCGAAAAAATACACCAAGTTAATATTGATTCAAAATGAATAGATTTCCAATTGAAAAGGAAAAAAGAAAAAACAAATTTCTTTACAAATTTTACCATTCACTCTAGTGTTTAAATCTCGTGTATCAAAAGCCTAGTAATGCGCGCGCAGCTCACTTCCGGTAACACTTAAGAGTGAGAAGGTCCCTTTCTCTGTCTAACCTCCTCGTAACATCTAACTTTATACGGATACTATAGCAAATGGCCTCTCCATGTCTATAAGCTCTATGGTTGTAATATATGCGTAGAAAACCACGTATATTTCATGACGTACCATACTTACCCAATCCTGGGGGTCTATTCCGTAAAGCAAATTGAGCGAAAATGTGAAAAATGAGTAGCTGACGGTATTACGGAACGTTTTTGGTGGTGAAAATACGAGACCATTCATGTGAACTGGTTCGACACAAATTTTTAAGCGAAATAGCGAAGCGCACAAGAAAAGAGAAAAATAAGCGCCGTGAACGCCATCTTCCACGGATTGTGACACCAAAATTCAAAATGGTAAACCTGGGTGTTTTGATTTTTGGCAACAATTGTATTCGGGGATGTAATAATAACCTTATTAGAAGAAGAAGGGAATTACGTGA